>NW_027000596.1:12500-72500 GCF_036934945.1 Oncorhynchus masou masou
CACACACACACACACACAGAGAGAGAGAGAGAGAGTTAAAGGCTATTATGTTGGTAGGATGTGTGTCTCATCAGAGAATGCAATGTACTCCACCCTCTACACACACTATAACAGGATCCCATACAGCCTTTATCCACCTATTGGCTGTTCTCTGTCTCTCTAGCATCAAGGCGTGTGTGTGTGTGTGTGTGTGGCAGCATTGTCTGTATCCAGAACTAGATGAGGCGTATAGCCAACACAGGAGCAGCCAGGAGAGCTCATTTGTTTGGGATTAGAATCTCTCATCCTGATCATGTAAAGAACTATATTGTCTAAACAGCTGGCTGAGGTGGGTGGTGAGCTTCGGTTGACCTTTTCTAAGATCATTTTATTTGCATAGCACTTTGGGAAAAAACATCCCAGAATCCTTTTCACCTCTTTCAGTCCCCTGGATTCACGAGTGAGTGGCTGACCACGAAGGCAAACACAGACTGTCAAATCAGAGACACCCACTACACACACACACACACACACACACACACACACACACACACACACACACACACACACACACACACACACACACACACACACACACACACACACACACACACACACACACACACACACACACACACGCAGGCACACACACACACAAACGCGCACACACACAAACGTTCAGGCACACACACACACACACACACAAAGCGCAGGTACACACACACACACACACACACACCTTATGTCCACCAATACACACACTAATTTCCCTCCTTCTCTCCTGTATATTACCTCTCTACTGTACACACCCTTTTCCCCTCTCTCCTGTATATTACCTCTCTACTGTACACACCCTTTTCCCCTCTGTCCCTCTCTATCTCTCTATCTCGGTCCCTCTCTCCCTCTATCTCTCGCGCCCTCTGTCCCTCTCTCCCTCTCTATCTCTCGTGCCCTCTGTCCCTCTCTCCCTCTCTCTCTCTCGCGCCCTCTGTCCCTCTCTCCCTCTCTCATGCCCTCTCTCCCTCTCTATCTCTTGCTCCCTCTCTCCCTCTCTCTCTCTCGTGCCCTCTGTCCGTTTCTCCCTCTCTCCCTCCCTCCCTCTCTCCCTCTCTATCTCTCACGCCCTCTCTCCCACTCTCCCTCTCTATCTCTCACGCCCTCCCTCCCTCTCTCCCTCTCTATCTCTCACGCCCTCTCTCCCTCTCTATCTCTCACGCCCTCTCTCCCTCTCTATCTCTCGCGCCCTCTCTCCCTCTCTCCCTCTCTCCCTCTCTATCTCTCTCTCCCTCTCTCCCTCTCTCCCTCTCTCCCTCTCGCTCTGACCACATCCACTAAAGTCCCTCCACAGGCACGCAGTGTGCAGAGTGTTGGAGGCGTGTAGTGCTGACACTTTCCCCCAGCCCTCCAGTCCTGCTCTGGCCTGGCTCCAGCTACAGCCTGGCTCTCTGGTTCTGATCAGACGGGCCCCCGCGCTCCAGTCCCTGGGGGTCCAACTCTCCCACTCCACCCCCTCCAGAACACAAAGAGAGAGGGGCCAGCTAAACTCTTGTCCTCCCACCACAGTTGTTTCCAAACCAACAGGAATTTGGCTACCAGTTCCTTTAATGTTTTCAAGATGACTCTGACTGTTCTGAGGAAATCCCCCCATTTTAGTAGCCATTTGAAATTCCTTTTTGTTTTTATTGCGAGGAAGTACGCACCGAGTTCCTCAGTTGGCTCCCAGGCTTCGCTCTGTGCAGTCTGTCAGTCTCTCTCTCTAGTGACTTTTCCAGGGTTGAGTTGCTGGGTTCAACTCAGAGCTGTTTGTCTGGGAGTATTTCGGCAGTCTGGTTAGTTTCAGTGTTTGTCTGGGTTCCTGTGACTGTGACATAGTATTACTGTGATAGGACACGTTTGTTGTTCTGAAATCAACTGAAGGACAGGATTGGAATATTCCACTGACAAGCGAGCAAAGAGTCTGCCGCCACTAACAGTATGTTCTTACTGGGTAAGTAGAGACTGGACTCTCTCCTTCTATTTCAATTCAATGGGCTATGACTCTCTCTCTCTCTCTCTCTCTCTCTCTCTCTCTCTCTCTCTCTCTCTCTCTCTCTCTCTCTCTCTCTCTCTCTCTCTCTCTCTCTCTCTCTCTCGTCTTGTCTTAATGTGGCAGAGAGCAGTCAGCCAGTCAGCCAGTCAGCCAGCCTTGGGTTGGTTCGGTACTTCACCTTGTTTCTCACAAAGTTCACAAAGACAAAGTTCCTGGAGAAAAAAATAACTTTTCTGACTTTAATGTTTGATCACTCAGCTCTTCCTTCTATTGATTCAGTCTGAGAGAGGAGGGGAGGGGCTTTATTTTCTGGGCCTAGATGACAGGAGAAACGTTGGGGAGTATAATCATAAGCACACGCTGTATACTGAAGGTTACACATACTGCCTCGTGATATTGACTGTTGACTGACTGTGGGAACACAGTGGGTTTGTCTCCCATTCCTCCTCAGATAGTTGGCAGATGGAGTGATTCACAGCTCTGCATTGTGTCTGTTTTAGAGACATCTGTGTGGTGTGTGTAGATATGTGTGTTGTCTGAAGATATGTGTTGTGTGTGAAGAGCTGTGTGTGTGTGTGTGTGTGTGTGTGTGTGTGTGTGTGTGTGTGTGTGTGTGTGTGTGTGTGTGTGTGTGTGTGTGTGTGTGTGTGTGTGTGAGAGAGAACTTGTGTGTGTATGTCTCTCTTCTCCCTCTCCTCCCTCTCTCCTCTCTCTCTCCTTCCCCTCTCCTCCCTCTCCTCTCCTCCCTCTCTCTCTCTTTCCCTCTCCTTTCTCCTCCCTCTCTCCTCTCCTCCCTCCCTCTCTCTTCTCCTCCCTCCCTCCTCTCTTCCCCTCTCATCTCCTCTCTCCTCCCTCTCTCCTCTCCTCCCTCTCACCTCTCTTCCCTCTCTCATATCCTCTCTCTCTTCTTCCCTTCTCCTCTCCTCCCTCTCTTCTCTCCTCCCCCATCCCTCCTCTCTCTCTCCTCTCCTCACTCTCCTCTCTCTTCTCCTCCCTCTCTCCTCTCCTCCCTCCCTCTCTTTTCTTTCCCTCTCCTCTCTCCTCTCCCTCTTTCTGATCTGTGCTGACCAGTGAGCTATGGAGAGCAGGTTGATGCAGTCAGCCTTCCACTCAGCCAGCCTTCCACTCAGCCAGCCTTCCACTCAGCCAGCCTTCCACTCAGCGAGCCTTCCACTCAACCAGCCTTCCACTCAGCCAGCCTTCCATCCAGTCAGCCTTCCACTCAACCAGCCTTCCACTCAGTCAGCCTTCCACTCAGCCAGCCTTCCACTCAGCCAGCCTTCCACTCAGCCAGCCTTCCACTCAGCTAACCTTCCACTCAGCGAGCCTTCCACTCAACCAGCCTTCCATCCAGTCAGCCGGTCAGTCAGTCATCCGGTCAGTCAGCCAGCCAGTCGGCAATCCAGAAAGATATAGATAGATAGATAGATAGATAGATAGATAGATAGATAGATGGATGGATGGATGGATGGATGGATGGATGGATGGATGGAGAGAGAGAGATTAGCATGTGTATTTCCCTGAGAAGGAAGTTTGATCTGAAAAAAGTATGTTAGTACAGTGTGTTAGAACAGTACAGTACAGTGTGTTAGAACAGTACAGTACAGTGTGTTAGTACAGTACAGTGTGTCAGTACAATACAGTGTGTTAGTACAGTACAGTGTGTCAGTACAATACAGTGTGTTAGTACAGTACAGTGTGTCAGTACAATACAGTGTGTTAGTACAGTACAGTGTGTTAGTACAGTACAGTACAGTGTGTTAGTACAGTACAGTGTGTTAGTACAGTACAGTGTGTTAGTACAGTACAGTATGTCAGTACAGTACAGTATGTCAGTACAGTACAGTGTGTTAGTACAGTAAAGTGTGTTAGTACAGTACAGTACAGTGTGTTAGTACAGTGTGTTAGTACAGTACAGTGTGTCAGTACAGTACAGTGTGTCAGTACAGTACAGTGTGACAGTACAGTACAGTGTGTTAGTACAGCACAGTGTGTTAGTACAGTGTGTTAGTACAGTACAGTGTGTCAGTACAGTACAGTGTGTCAGTACAGTGTGTTAGTACAGTACAGTGTGTCAGTACAGTACAGTGTGTTAGTACAGTACAGTGTGTTAGAACAGTACAGTACAGTGTGTTAGTACAGTACAGTGTGTCAGTACAGTACAGTACAGTGTGTTTGTACAGTACAGTGTGTTTGTACAGTACAGTGTGTTAGTATAGTACAGTACAGTGTGTCAGTACAGTACAGTGTGTTTGTTCAGTACAGTGTGCTAGTGTAGTACAGTACAGTGTGTCAGTACAGTACAGTGTGTCAGTACAGTACAGTGTGTCAGTACAGTGTGTTAGTACATTACAGTGTGTCAGTACAGTACAGTACAGTACAGTGTGTTTGTACAGTACAGTGTGTTAGTACAGTACAGTGTGTCAGTACAGTACAGTACAGTGTGTTTGTACAGTAAAGTACAGTGTGTTAGTACAGTACAGTGTGTCAGTACAGTACAGTGTGTTAGTACAGTACAGTACAGTACAGTGTGTTAGTACAGTACAGTACAGTGTGTTTGTTCAGTAAAGTACAGTGTGTTTGTACAGTAAAGTACAGTGTGTTAGTACAGTACAGTGTGTCAGTACAGTGTGTTAGTACAGTACAGTGTGTCAGTACAGTGTGTTAGTACAGTGTGTCAGTACAGTACAGTGTGTTAGTATAGTACAGTACAGTGTGTTAGTACAGTACAGTACAGTGTGTTAGTACAGTACAGTGTGTTAGTACAGTACAGTACAGTGTGTTAGTACAGTACAGTACAGTACAGTGTGTCAGTACAGTACAGTGTGTTGGTACCGTACAGTGTGTTGGTACCGTACAGTACAATGTGTTAGTACAGTACAGTGTGTTTGTACAGTACAGTGTGTCAGTACAGTACAGTGCGTTAGTACAGTACAGTTCAGTGTGTTTGTACAGTACAGTACAGTGTGTTTGTACAGTACAGTACAGTGTGTTTGTACAGTACAGTGTGTTTGTACAGTACAGTACAGTGTGTTAGTACAGTACAGTGTGTCAGTACAGTGTGTCAGTACAGTGTGTTAGTACAGTACAGTGTGTTTGTACAGTATAGTACAGTGTGTGAGTTTGTTTGTACAGTACAGTGGGTTTGTCCAGTACAGTGTGTTTGTACAGTACAGTGTGTGAGTGTGTTTGTACAGTGCAGTGTGTTTGTACAGTACAGTGTGTGAGTGTGTTTGTACAGTGCAGTGTGTTTGTACAGTACATTGTGTGAGTGTTTGTACAGTGCAGTGTGTTTGTACAGTACAGTGCGTGAGTGTGTTTGTACAGTACAGTGTGTTTGTACAGTACAGTGCGTGAGTGTGTTTGTACAGTACAGTGGTGCGATGAAAGAAACATAGAAACAAGAAACAGGAACTCAAATCCTTCTGTTCACCTGATTTAGAATTCCTCACAATCAAATGTAGACCGCATTACCTACCAAGAGAATTCTCTTCGATTATAATCACAGCCGTATATATCCCCCCCCAAGCAGACACATCGATGGCTCTGAACGAACTTTATTTAACTCTTTGCAAACTGGAAACCATTTATCCGGAGGCTGCATTCATCGTTGTTGGGGATTTTAACAAGGCTAATCTGAAAACAAGACTCCCTAAATTTTATCAGCATATCGATTGCGCAACCAGGGGCGGAAAACCTTGGATCACTGTTACTCTAACTTCCGCAACGCATATAAGGCCCTGCCCCGCCCCCTTTCGGAAAAGCTGACCACAACTCCATTTTGCTGATACCTGCCTACAGACAAAAGCTAAAAAAGAAGCTCCCACGCTGAGGTCTGTCCAACGCTGGTCCGACCAAGCTGACTCCACACTCCAAGACTGCTTCCATCACGTGGACTGGGACATGTTTCGTATTGCGTCAAATAACAACATTGACGAATACGCTGATTCGGTGTGCGAGTTCATTAGAACGTGCGTTGAAGATGTCGTTCCCATAGCAACGATTAAAACATTCCCTAACCAGAAACCTTGGATTGATGGCAGCATTCGTGTGAAACTGAAAGCGCGAACCACTGCTTTCAATCAGGGCAAGGTGTCTGGTAACATGACTGAATACAAACAATGCAGCTATTACCTCCGTAAGGCTATCAAACAAGCTAAGCGTCAGTACAGAGACAAAGTAGAATCCCAATTCAACGGCTCAGACACAAGAGGCATGTGGCAGGGTCTACAGTCAATCACGGACTACAGGAAGAAATCCAGCCCAGTCATGGACCAGGATGTCTTGCTCCCAGGCAGACCAAATAACTTTTTTGCCCGCTTTGAGGACAATACAGTGCCACTGACACTGCCTGCAACGGAAAAATGCGGTCTCTCCTTCACTGCAGCCGAGGTGAGTAAAACATTTAAACGTGTTAACCCTCGCAAGGCTGCAGGCCCAGACGGCATCCCCAGCCGCGCCCTCAGAGCATGCGCAGACCAGCTGGCTGGTGTGTTTACGGACATATTCAATCAATCCCTATACCAGTCTGCTGTTCCCACATGCTTCAAGAGGGCCACCATCGTTCCTGTTCCCAAGAAAGCTAAGGTAACTGAGCTAAACGACTACCGCCCCGTAGCACTCACTTCCGTCATCATGAAGTGCTTTGAGAGACTAGTCAAGGACCATATCACCTCCACCCTACCTGACTCCCTAGACCCACTCCAATTTGCTTACCGCTCAAATAGGTCCACAGACGATGCAATCTCAACCACACTGCACACTGCCCTAACCCATCTGGACAAGAGGAATACCTATGTGAGAATGCTGTTCATCGACTACAGCTCGGCATTCAACACCATAATACCCTCCAAGCTCGTCATCATTCTCGAGACCCTGGGTCTCGACCCCGCCCTGTGCAACTGGGTACTGGACTTCCTGACGGGCCGCCCCCAGGTGGTGAGGGTAGGTA
Source organism: Oncorhynchus masou masou (assembly GCF_036934945.1). Taxonomy (NCBI): domain Eukaryota; kingdom Metazoa; phylum Chordata; class Actinopteri; order Salmoniformes; family Salmonidae; genus Oncorhynchus; species Oncorhynchus masou. Next base: position 19,460 of record NW_027000596.1, read on the forward strand.
ACAACATCTCCTCCCCGCTGATCCTCAACACTGGGGCCCCACAAGGGTGCGTTCTGAGCCCTCTCCTGTACTCCCTGTTCACCCACGACTGCGTGGCCACGCACGCCTCCAACTCAATCATCAAGTTTGCGGACGACACAACAGTGGTAGGCTTGATTACCAACAATGACGAGACGGCCTACAGGGAGGAGGTGAGGGCCCTCGGAGTGTGGTGTCAGGAAAATAACCTCACACTCAACGTCAACAAAACTAAGGAGATGATTGTGGACTTCAGGAAACAGCAGAGGGAACACCCCCCTATCCACATCGATGGAACAGTAGTGGAGAGAGTAGCAAGTTTTAAGTTCCTCGGCATACACATCACAGACAAACTGAATTGGTCCACTCACACAGACAGCATCGTGAAGAACAGCAGCGCCTCTTCAACCTCAGGAGGCTGAAGAAATTCGGCTTGTCACCAAAAGCACTCACAAACTTCTACAGAGGGACAATCGAGAGCATCCTGGTGGGCTGTATCACCGCCTGGTACGGCAACTGCTCCGCCCTCAACCGTAAACTACCTGCCCTCCAGGACACCTACACCACCCGATGTTACAGGAAGGCCATAAAGATCATCAAGGACATCTACCACCCGAGCCACTGCCTGTTCACCCCGCTATCATCCAGAAGGCGAGGTCAGTACAGGTGCATCAAAGCTGGGACCGAGAGACTGAAAAACAGCTTCTATCTCAAGGCCATCAGACTGTTTAACAGCCACCACTAACATTGAGTGGCTGCTGCCAACACACTGACACTGACTCAACTCCAGCCACTTTAATAATGGGAATTGATGGGAAATGTTGTAAATATATCACTAGCCACTTTAAACAATGCTACCTTATATAATGTTACTTACCCTACATTATTCATCTCATATGCATACGTATATACTGTACTCTATATCATCGACTGCATCCTTATGTAATACATGTATCACTAGCCACTTTAACTATGCCACTTTGTTTACATACTCATCTCACATGTATATACTGTACTCGATACCATCTACTGTATCTTGCCTATGCTGCTCTGTATCATCACTCATTCATATATCCTTATGTACATATTCTTTATCCCCTTACACTGTGTATAAGACAGTAGATTAGGAATTGTTAGTTAGATTTCTTGTTGGTTATTACTGCATTGTCGGAACTAGAAGTACAAGCATTTCGCTACACTCGCATTAACATCTGCTAACCATGTGTATGTGACAAATAAAATTTGATTTGATTTGTACAGTACAGTGTGTTTGTACAGTACAGTGTGTTTGTACAGTACAGTCCAGTGCATGAGTGTGTTTGTACAGTACATTGTGTGAGTGTGTTTGTACAGTCCAGTGTGTTTGTACAGTACAGTGCGTGAGTGTGTTTGTACAGTACAGTGTGTTTGTACAGTACAGTGCGTGAGTGTGTTTGTACAGTACAGTGTGTTTGTACAGTACAGTGTGTTTGTACAGTGCAGTCCAGTGCATGAGTGTGTTTGTACAGTACAGTGTGTTTATACAGTACAGTGTGTTTGTACAGTACAGTGGGTTTGTGCAGTATAGTGCGTGAGTGTGTTTGTACAGTACAGTGTGTTTGTACAGTTCAGTGTGTTTGTACAGTACAGTACAGTGGGTTTGTACAGTACAGTGCGTGAGTGTGTTTGTACAGTACAGTGTGTTTGTACAGTGCAGTGTGTCAGTACAGTACAGTGTGATTGTACAGTACAGTACAGTGTGTTAGTAGAGTACGGTGTGTCAGTACAGTGTGTTAGTACAGTACAGTGTGTTAGTACAGTACAGTACAGTGTGTTAGTACAGTAGAGTGTGTCAGTACAGTACAGTACAGTGTGTTTGTACAGTAAAGTACAGTGTGTTAGTACAGTACAGTGTGTTAGTACAGTACAGTAAAGTACAGTGTGTTAGTACAGTGCAGTGTGTCAGTACAGTGTGTTAGTACAGTACAGTGTGTTAGTACAGTGCAGTGTGTCAGTACAGTACAGTGTGATTGTACAGTACAGTACAGTGGGTTTGTACAGTACAGTGGGTTTGTATAGTACAGTGGGTTTGTATAGTACAGTGGGCTTGTACAGTACAGTGGGTTTGTATAGTACAGTGGGTTTGTACAGTACAGTGGGTTTGTATAGTACAGTGGGCTTGTACAGTACAGTGGGTTTGTATAGTACAGTGGGTTTGTATAGTACAGTGGGTTTGTACAGTACAGTGGGTTTGTACAGTACAGTGGGTTTGTATAGTACAGTGGGCTTGTACAGTACAGTGGGTTTGTACAGTACAGTGGGTTTGTATAGTACAGTGGGTTTGTACAGTACAGTGGGTTTGTACAGTACAGTGGGTTTGTATAGTACAGTGGGTTTGTACAGTACAGTGGGTTTGTACAGTACAGTGGGTTTGTATAGTACAGTGGGCTTGTACAGTACAGTGGGTTTGTATAGTACAGTGGGTTTGTATAGTACAGTGGGTTTGTACAGTACAGTGGGTTTGTATAGTACAGTGGGTTTGTACAGTACAGTGGGTTTGTATAGTACAGTGGGTTTGTACAGTACAGTGGGTTTGTACAGTACAGTGCATGAGTGTGTTTGTACAGTGGGTTTGTATAGTACAGTGGGTTTGTATAGTACAGTGGGTTTGTACAGTACAGTGTGTTTGTACAGTACAGTGGGTTTGTATAGTACAGTGGGTTTGTACAGTACAGTGGGTTTGTATAGTACAGTGGGTTTGTACAGTACAGTGGGTTTGTACAGTACAGTGGGTTTGTATAGTACAGTGGGTTTGTATAGTACAGTGGGTTTGTACAGTACAGTGGGTTTGTACAGTACAGTGGGTTTGTATAGTACAGTGGGTTTGTACAGTACAGTGGGTTTGTACAGTACAGTGGGTTTGTATAGTACAGTGGGTTTGTATAGTACAGTGGGTTTGTATAGTACAGTGGGTTTGTATAGTACAGTGGGTTTGTACAGTACAGTGGGTTTGTATAGTACAGTGGGTTTGTACAGTACAGTGGGTTTGTACAGTACAGTGGGTTTGTACAGTACAGTGGGTTTGTATAGTACAGTGGGTTTGTATAGTACAGTGGGTTTGTATAGTACAGTGGGTTTGTATAGTACAGTGGGTTTGTACAGTACAGTGGGTTTGTATAGTACAGTGGGTTTGTATAGTACAGTGGGTTTGTATAGTACAGTGGGTTTGTACAGTACAGTGGGTTTGTACAGTACAGTGGGTTTGTACAGTACAGTGGGTTTGTATAGTACAGTGGGTTTGTACAGTACAGTGGGTTTGTATAGTACAGTGGGTTTGTATAGTACAGTGGGTTTGTACAGTACAGTGGGTTTGTACAGTACAGTGGGTTTGTATAGTACAGTGGGTTTGTATAGTACAGTGGGTTTGTACAGTACAGTGGGTTTGTACAGTACAGTGGGTTTGTATAGTACAGTGGGTTTGTATAGTACAGTGGGTTTGTACAGTACAGTGGGTTTGTACAGTACAGTGGGTTTGTACAGTACAGTGGGTTTGTACAGTACAGTGGGTTTGTACAGTACAGTGGGTTTGTACAGTACAGTGGGTTTGTACAGTACAGTGGGTTTGTATAGTACAGTGCGTGAGTGTGTTTGTACAGTGGGCTTGTACAGTACAGTGGGTTTGTACAGTACAGTGGGTTTGTACAGTACAGTGTGTTTGTACAGTACAGTGGGTTTGTACAGTACAGTGGGTTTGTACAGTACAGTGGGTTTGTATAGTACAGTGGGTTTGTACAGTACAGTGGGTTTGTACAGTACAGTGGGTTTGTATAGTACAGTGGGTTTGTATAGTACAGTGGGTTTGTACAGTACAGTGGGTTTGTACAGTACAGTGGGTTTGTACAGTACAGTGGGTTTGTATAGTACAGTGGGTTTGTACAGTACAGTGGGTTTGTACAGTACAGTGGGTTTGTACAGTACAGTGGGTTTGTACAGTACAGTGCATGAGTGTGTTTGTACAGTGGGTTTGTATAGTACAGTGGGTTTGTATAGTACAGTGGGTTTGTACAGTACAGTGTGTTTGTACAGTACAGTGGGTTTGTATAGTACAGTGGGTTTGTACAGTACAGTGGGTTTGTATAGTACAGTGGGTTTGTACAGTACAGTGGGTTTGTACAGTACAGTGGGTTTGTATAGTACAGTGGGTTTGTATAGTACAGTGGGTTTGTACAGTACAGTGGGTTTGTACAGTACAGTGGGTTTGTACAGTACAGTGGGTTTGTATAGTACAGTGGGTTTGTACAGTACAGTGGGTTTGTACAGTACAGTGGGTTTGTACAGTACAGTGGGTTTGTACAGTACAGTGCATGGAGTGTGTTTGTACAGTGGGTTTGTATAGTACAGTGGGTTTGTATAGTACAGTGGGTTTGTACAGTACAGTGTGTTTGTACAGTACAGTGGGTTTGTATAGTACAGTGGGTTTGTACAGTACAGTGGGTTTGTATAGTACAGTGGGTTTGTACAGTACAGTGGGTTTGTACAGTACAGTGGGTTCGTATAGTACAGTGGGTTTGTATAGTACAGTGGGTTTGTACAGTACAGTGGGTTTGTACAGTACAGTACAGTGGGTTTGTATAGTACAGTGGGTTTGTATAGTACAGTGGGTTTGTACAGTACAGTGGGTTTGTATAGTACAGTGGGTTTGTATAGTACAGTGGGTTTGTATAGTACAGTGGGTTTGTATAGTACAGTGGGTTTGTACAGTACAGTGGGTTTGTACAGTACAGTGGGTTTGTATAGTACAGTGGGTTTGTACAGTACAGTGGGTTTGTACAGTACAGTGGGTTTGTATAGTACAGTGGGTTTGTATAGTACAGTGGGTTTGTATAGTACAGTGGGTTTGTATAGTACAGTGGGTTTGTACAGTACAGTGGGTTTGTAGTACAGTTTGTACAGTACAGTGGGTTTGTATAGTACAGTGGGTTTGTATAGTACAGTGGGTTTGTACAGTACAGTGGGTTTGTACAGTACAGTGGGTTTGTACAGTACAGTGGGTTTGTATAGTACAGTGGGTTTGTACAGTACAGTGGGTTTGTATAGTACAGTGGGTTTGTATAGTACAGTGGGTTTGTACAGTACAGTGGGTTTGTACAGTACAGTGGGTTTGTATAGTACAGTGGGTTTGTATAGTACAGTGGGTTTGTACAGTACAGTGGGTTTGTACAGTACAGTGGGTTTGTACAGTACAGTGGGTTTGTATAGTACAGTGGGTTTGTATAGTACAGTGGGTTTGTACAGTACAGTGGGTTTGTACAGTACAGTGGGTTTGTACAGTACAGTGGGTTTGTATAGTACAGTGGGTTTGTACAGTACAGTGGGTTTGTACAGTACAGTGGGTTTGTACAGTACAGTGGGTTTGTACAGTACAGTGGGTTTGTACAGTACAGTGGGTTTGTACAGTACAGTGGGTTTGTATAGTACAGTGGGTTTGTACAGTACAGTGGGTTTGTACAGTACAGTGGGTTTGTACAGTACAGTGGGTTTGTACAGTACAGTGGGTTTGTACAGTACAGTGGGTTTGTACAGTACAGTGGGTTTGTATAGTACAGTGGGTTTGTATAGTACAGTGGGTTTGTACAGTACAGTGGGTTTGTACAGTACAGTGGGTTTGTATAGTACAGTGGGTTTGTATAGTACAGTGGGTTTGTATAGTACAGTGGGTTTGTACAGTACAGTGGGTTTGTACAGTACAGTGGGTTTGTATAGTACAGTGGGTTTGTATAGTACAGTGGGTTTGTTGTACAGTACAGTGGGTTTGTACAGTACAGTGGGTTTGTACAGTACAGTGGGTTTGTACAGTACAGTGGGTTTGTACAGTACAGTGGGTTTGTATAGTACAGTGGGTTTGTATAGTGGGTTTGTATAGTACAGTGGGTTTGTACAGTACAGTGGGTTTGTACAGTACAGTGGGTTTGTACAGTACAGTGGGTTTGTATAGTACAGTGGGTTTTGTATAGTACAGTGGGTTTGTATAGTACAGTGGGTTTGTATAGTACAGTGGGTTTGTACAGTACAGTGGGTTTGTACAGTACAGTGGGTTTGTACAGTACAGTGGGTTTGTATAGTACAGTGGGTTTGTATAGTACAGTGGGTTTGTATAGTACAGTGGGTTTGTACAGTACAGTGGGTTTGTACAGTACAGTGGGTTTGTACAGTACAGTGGGTTTGTACAGTACAGTGGGTTTGTATAGTACAGTGGGTTTGTACAGTACAGTGGGTTTGTATAGTACAGTGGGTTTGTATAGTACAGTGGGTTTGTATAGTACAGTGGGTTTGTATAGTACAGTGGGTTTGTACAGTACAGTGGGTTTGTATAGTACAGTGGGTTTGTACAGTACAGTGGGTTTGTATAGTACAGTGGGTTTGTATAGTACAGTGGGTTTGTATAGTACAGTGGGTTTGTATAGTACAGTGGGTTTGTATAGTACAGTGGGTTTGTATAGTACAGTGGGTTTGTACAGTACAGTGGGTTTGTATAGTACAGTGGGTTTGTATAGTACAGTGGGTTTGTATAGTACAGTGGGTTTGTACAGTACAGTGGGTTTGTATAGTACAGTGGGTTTGTATAGTACAGTGGGTTTGTATAGTACAGTGGGTTTGTACAGTACAGTGGGTTTGTATAGTACAGTGGGTTTGTATAGTACAGTGGGTTTGTATAGTACAGTGGGTTTTTGTATAGTACAGTGGGTTTGTATAGTACAGTGGGTTTGTACAGTACAGTGGGTTTTGTACAGTACAGTGGGTTTGTATAGTACAGTGGGTTTGTACAGTACAGTGGGTTTGTACAGTACAGTGGGTTTGTACAGTACAGTGGGTTTGTATAGTACAGTGGGTTTGTATAGTACAGTGGGTTTGTATAGTACAGTGGGTTTGTATAGTACAGTGGGTTTGTACAGTACAGTGGGTTTGTACAGTACAGTGGGTTTGTATAGTACAGTGGGTTTGTATAGTACAGTGGGTTTGTACAGTACAGTGGGTTTGTATAGTACAGTGGGTTTGTATAGTACAGTGGGTTTGTACAGTACAGTACAGTGGGTTTGTACAGTACAGTGGGTTTGTATAGTACAGTGGGTTTGTACAGTACAGTGGGTTTGTATAGTACAGTGGGTTTGTACAGTACAGTGGGTTTGTACAGTACAGTGGGTTTGTATAGTACAGTGGGTTTGTATAGTACAGTGGGTTTGTACAGTACAGTGGGTTTGTACAGTACAGTGGGTTTGTACAGTACAGTGGGTTTGTACAGTACAGTACAGTGGGTTTGTATAGTACAGTGGGTTTGTATAGTACAGTGGGTTTGTACAGTACAGTGGGTTTGTACAGTACAGTGGGTTTGTATAGTACAGTGGGTTTGTACAGTACAGTGGGTTTGTATAGTACAGTGGGTTTGTATAGTACAGTGGGTTTGTACAGTACAGTGGGTTTGTATAGTACAGTGGGTTTGTATAGTACAGTGGGTTTGTATAGTACAGTGGGTTTGTACAGTACAGTGGGTTTGTATAGTACAGTGGGTTTGTATAGTACAGTGGGTTTGTACAGTACAGTGTGTTTGTATAGTACAGTGGGTTTGTATAGTACAGTGGGTTTGTACAGTACAGTGTGTTTGTATAGTACAGTGGGTTTGTATAGTACAGTGGGTTTGTACAGTACAGTGCGCCCCAATCCCATTCATCCTGTTATTGTGGAGGATAATTCCCCACAACAGACGACAGAATGTCACGTCCCAGTGCAACAGTGATGGTATGGATGTCACATCCGAGCAGATTAGTTAACAATTAACAATCTGGCAAAGATGACCGTCCCCCAACACTTAGAGACAGATTAGAAAGATGACCATCCCCCAACACTTAGAGACAGATTAGAAAGATGACCGTCCCCCAACACTTAGAGACAGATTAGAAAGATGACCGTCCCCCAACACTTAGAGACAGATTAGAAAGATGACCGTCCCCCAACACTTAGAGACAGATTAGAAAGATGACCGTCCCCCAACACTTAGAGACAGATTAGAAAGATGGCCGTCCCCCAACAATTAGAGACAGATTAGAAAGATGGCCGTCCCCCAACACTTAGAGACAGATTAGAAAGATGGCCGTCCCCCAACACTTAGAGACAGATTAGAAAGATGACCGTCCCCCAACACTTAGAGACAGATTAGAAAGATGACCATCCCCCAACACTTAGAGACAGATTAGAAAGATGACCGTCCCCCAACACTTAGAGACAGATTAGAAAGATGACCGTCCCCCAACACTTAGAGACAGATTAGAAAGATGACCGTCCCCCAACACTTAGAGACAGATTAGAAAGATGACCGTCCCCCAACACTTAGAGACAGATTAGAAAGATGGCCGTCCCCCAACAATTAGAGACAGATTAGAAAGATGGCCGTCCCCCAACACTTAGAGACAGATTAGAAAGATGGCCGTCCCCCAACACTTAGAGACAGATTAGAAAGATGACCGTCCCCCAACACTTAGAGACAGATTAGATGTGGGGAAACCCTGTCTAATGTGTGATAATCCCTGCTGCTGTGGAGAGCCTGGCTTTATGGGGTCTGTGCTGCTGGAGCAATGAGCCCTGGGTGTTGCTCCAGACTGAACACACACACACACACACACACACACACACACACACACACACACACACACACACACACACACACACACACACACACACACACACACACACACACACACACACACACAGTATACTGACCAGCTGCATCATCTGCCCACTGTTCTGTTGTAATGCAGCCACCTCCCCTCTAGCACTGTTTCCCCGCTGTCGTTCCCATGACAACATCTCCCTGTTCTCTCAAGCCTCCCCCGGTTCCACTTTCCTGCCTGCTGCTCGCTCCAGGGCCTCAGTCGGGTCTCTACTGAAAGTGTATGTGTGTGTGTGTGTGTGTGTGTGTGTGTGTGTGTGAGAGCTGATTTCCTACCCGTTCTGCATACAGAGGAACCTCCTACTCCAGAGGTTCAGAAACATGGCAGTCTGTGTGTGTTTATCTGCATGTGCCGTATGTGTGTGTCTGTGTCTGTGTCTCTGTGACAACCTAGGAAGGAAGAGAACAAAGGAGATTGGTGAAGTGTTGGGGTCCCCCCCCCGTCCTTTAGTTCCATAACAGGATTAATCTCCATCCCTGTTGATTAGGATGCACATGACCCAACTCTCTTAAGCAGCCTATAGAAGTGCACCATTGGCACCATATAACATACTTTACCGCCAAATAAATAAACACTGGTTCAAAACGACAGGCGAGAGGCGAGAGAAAACACTGTTACGAGAGGTTCGGCTTAGCGTCTCGCAGCTACCATGTCATCCTTTTAGTAACCTGTTAAATAAACAGTCATCGTTGGCCTCGGCTGAGTCGGCTCGCTGCTCTCGTGCCTTGGTCCTCAGCTCTTCTCTTTCTCTGTCTTCATTGGCAGCAGCTCTGATCGGCAGGCTGTGTTTCCACCTCTGGATTCATTAGGTTTGAAAGAGGGATTTGACACAGAGAGGGTGAATTACATACAGTGCCTTGCGAAAGTATTCGGCCCCCTTGAACTTTGCGACCTTTTGCCACATTTCAGGCTTCAAACATAAAGATATAAAACTGTATTTTTTTTGAAGATTCAACAACAAGTGGGACACAATCATGAAGTGGAACGACATTTATTGGATATTTCAAACTTTTTTAACAAATCAAAAACTGAAAAATTGGGCGTGCAAAATTATTCAGCCCCTTTACTTTCAGTGCAGCAAACTCTCTCCAGAAGTTCAGTGAGGATCTCTGAATGATCCAATGTTGACCTAAATGACTAATGATGATAAATACAATCCACCTGTGTGTAATCAAGTCTCCGTATAAATGCACCTGCACTATGATAGTCTTAAAAGCGCAGAGAGCATCATGAAGAACAAGGAACACACCAGGCAGGTCCAAGATACTGTTGTGAAGAAGTTTAAAGCCGGATTTGGATACAAAAAGATTTCCCAAGCTTTAAACATCCCAAGGAGCACTGTGCAAGCGATAATATTGAAATGGAAGGAGTATCAGACCACTGCAAATCTACCAAGACCTGGCCATCCCTCTAAACTTTCAGCTCATACAAGGAGAAGACTGATCAGAGATACAGCCAAGAGGCCCATGATCACTCTGGATGAACTGCAGAGATCTACAGCTGAGGTGGGAGACTCTGTCCATAGGACAACAATCAGTCGTATATTGCACAAATCTGGCCTTTATGGAAGAGTGGCAAGAAGAAAGCCATTTCTTAAAGATATCCATAAAAAGTATTGTTTAAAGTTTGCCTCAAGCCACCTGGGAGACACACCAAACATGTGGAAGAAGGTGCTCTGGTCAGATGAAACCAAAATTGAACTTTTTTTCAACAATGCAAAACGTTATGTTTGGCGTAAAAGCAATACAGCTCATCACCCTGACCACACCATCCCCACTGTCAAACATGGTGGTGGCAGCATCATGGTTTGGGCCTGCTTTTCTTCAGCAGGGACAGGGAAGATGATGGGAAGATGGATGAAGCCAAATACAGGACCATTCTGGAAGAAAACCTGATGGAGTCTGCAAAAGACCTGAGACTGGGACGGAGATTTGTCTTCCAACAAGACAATGATCCAAAACATAAAGCAAAATCTACAATGGAATGGTTCAAAAATAAACATATCCAGGTGTTAGAATGGCCAAGTCAAAGTCCAGACCTGAATCCAATCGAGAATCTGTGGAAAGAACTGAAAACTGCTGTTCACAAATGCTCTCCATCCAACCTCACTGAGCTCGAGCTGTTTTGCAAGGAGGAATGGGAAAAAATTTCAGTCTCTCGATGTGCAAAACTGATAGAGACATACCCCAAGCGACTTACAGCTGTAATCGCAGGTGGCGCTACAAAGGTGGCGCTACAAAGTATTAACTTAAGGGGGCTGAATAATTTTGCACGCCCAATTTTTCAGTTTTTGATTTGTTAAAAAGTTTGAAATATCCAATAAATGTCGTTCCACTTCATGATTGTGTCCCACTTGTTGTTGATTCTTCACAAAAAATACAGTTTTATATCTTTATGTTTGTTTGAAGCCTGAAATGTGGCAAAAGGTCGCAAAGTTCAAGGGGCCGAATACTCACGCAAGGCACTGTAAATGGAGCACACACACACACACACACACACACACACACACACACACACACACACACACACACACACACACACACACACACACACACACACACACACACACACACACACACACACACACACATGCATATCCCACAAGACATGCCACCAGGGGCCTCTTCACAGTCCCCAAGTCCAGAACAGACTCTGGGAAACACACAGTACAACATAGAGACATGACTACATGGAACTCTATTCCACATTAAGTAATTTGGGTAAAACTGCACCTTATAGAACAACGTGGACTGTGAAGAGACACACACACACACTAACACACGCACTCTGCAAACACGTACATTGTAATGTTGTAATATTGTTGTATTGTAGATATGTGGTGGTAGAGTAGTGGTGTGATAATGTATTGTATTGTAGATATGTGGTGGTAGAATAGTGCCGTGATAATGTATTGTATTGTAGATATGTGGTGGTAGAGTAGTGGTGTGATAATGTATTGTATTGTAGATATGTGGTGGTAGAATAGTGGTGTGATAATGTATTGTATTGTAGATATGTGGTGGTAGAGTAGTGGTGTGATAATGTATTTTTTTGTAGATATGTGGTGGTAGAGTAGTGGTGTGATAATGTATTGTATTGTAGATATGTTGTGGTAGAGTAGTGGTGTGATAATGTATTGTATTGTAGATATGTGGTGGTAGAGTAGTGGTGTGATAATGTATTGTATTGTAGATATGTGGTGGTAGAGTAGTGGTGTGATAATGTATTTTTTTGTAGATATGTGGTGGTAGAATAGTGGTGTGATAATGTATTGTATTGTAGATATGTGGTGGTAGAGTAGTGCTGTGATAATGTATTGTATTGTAGATATGTGGTGGTAGAGTAGTGGTGTGATAATGTATTTTTTTGTAGATATGTGGTGGTAGAGTAGTGGTGTGATAATGTATTGTATTGTAGATATGTGGTGGTAGAGTAGTGGTGTGATAATGTATTGTATTGTAGATATGTGGTGGTAGAGTAGTGGTGTGATAATGTATTGTATTGTAGATATGTGGTGGTAGAGTAGTGGTGTGATAATGTATTGTATTGTAGATATGTGGTGGTAGAGTAGTGGTGTGATAATGTATTGTATTGTAGATATGTTGTGGTAGAGTAGTGGTGTGATATTGTATTGTAGACATGTGGTGGTAGAGTAGTGGTGTGATAATGTATTGTATTGTAGATATGTTGTGGTAGAGTAGTGGTGTGATAATGTATTGTATTGTAGATATGTGGTGGTAGAGTAGTGGTGTGATAATGTATTGTATTGTAGACATGTGGTGGTAGAGTAGTGGTGTGATAATGTATTGTATTGTAGATATGTGGTGGTAGAGTAGTGGTGTGATAATGTATTGTATTGTAGATATGTGGTGGTAGAGTAGTGGCGTGATAATGTATTGTATTGTAGATATGTTGTGGTAGAGTAGTGGTGTGATAATGTATTGTATTGTAGATATGTGGTGGTAGAGTAGTGGTGTGATAATGTATTGTATTGTAGATATGTGGTGGTAGAGTAGTGGTTGTACCTCACTGCTGCCTGTCAGTGGGTAAGGTGAGGGTTGACTGTGAGGGGAAAGCATCTGGCTGTGTTTTAGATGAGAGTGAAGTTGGCAGAGAAAGCAGCTCAGTGAAGTCTTGACCATCACAGCAACAGACATGGCCCTGTCAACCAACCAGCAACAGACATGGCCCTGTCAACCAACCAGCAACAGACATGGCCCTGTCAACCAACCAGCAACAGACATGGCCCTGTCAACCAACCAGCAACAGACATGGCCCTGTCAACCAACTAGCAACAGACATGGCCCTGTCAACCAACTAGCAACAGACATGACCCTGTCAACCAACTAGCAACAGACATGGCCCTGTCAACCAACCAGAAACAGACATGGCCCTGTCAACCAACCAGCAACAGACATGGCCCTGTCAACCAACCAGCAACAGACATGACCCTGTCAACCAACTAGCAACAGACATGGGCCTGTCAACCAACCAGCAACAGACATGACCCTGTCAACCAACTAGCAACAGACATGACCCTGTCAACCAACTAGCAACAGACATGACCCTGTCAACCAACTAGCAACAGACATGGCCCTGTCAACCAACTAGCAACAGACATGACCCTGTCAACCAACCAGCAACAGACATGACCCTGTCAACCAACTAGCAACAGACATGGCCCTGTCAACCAACCAGCAACAGACATGACCCTGTCAACCAACTAGCAACAGACATGACCCTGTCAACCAACTAGCAACAGACATGACCCTGTCAACCAACTAGCAACAGACATGGCCCTGTCAACCAACTAGCAACAGACATGACCCTGTCAACCAACTAGCAACAGACATGGCCCTGTCAACCAACCAGCAACAGACATAGACCTGTCAACCAACCAGCAACAGACATGACCCTGTCAACCAACTAGCAACAGACATGTCCCTGTCAACCAACTAGCAACAGACATGGCCCTGTCAACCAACCAGCAACAGACATGACCCTGTCAACCAACCAGTAGGAGACATGGCCCTGTCAACCAACCAGCAACAGACATGGCCCTGTCAACCAACTAGCAACAGACATGGCCCTGTCAACCAACCAGCAACAGACATGACCCTGTCAACCAACCAGTAGGAGACATGGCCCTGTCAACCAACCAGTAGGAGACATGGTCCTGTCAACCAACCAACAGTAGACATAGCCCTGTCAACCAACCAGCAGGAGACATGGCCCTGTCAACCAACCAGCAGGAGACATGGCCCTGTCAACCAACCAGCAGGAGACATGGCCCTGTCAACCAACCAGCAAGAGACATGGCCCTGTCAACCAACCAGTAGGAGACATGGCCCTGTCAACTAACCAGCAGGAGACGTGACAGTGAGAGGGCGGGTCAATATGTCTAGACTCTGGAGTGGCAGGGTGTACAGTCAGCAGGAGCCAATCAGATCGCCAGGCCAGGGATGATTAGCAGCTCCCTCCTATGAATCCTATTAACATCTGTTCAGGTTTTGACTACCAGTCAGCCCATTTATATTGTCCACTAGACATTTTATCTCTTGTTGAGTGACATACAGTCTCAGGATCAGTGATGGTGGTCATGTCTGCTTACTGAGTGTTGAAAGCCTAATAATATGGTCTGACCCCGGACCAGCTAAAGGGGCCTCTACAAGCTTTAGCTTCTCCCCCTCTGTCTAAATATCTATGGATTAGTGCTCTCCTCACCTCCTCTTTCCCTCTTCCTGCTGCTTGGCTTGTTATTATCCCCCTCCTTCTCTTCTCCTGGTACCTCCTCCTCTATCCCTCCCTCTCTCAGGACATGTCTGTGGTCCTCCCTCTCTCAGGACATGTCTGTGGTCCTCCCTCTCTCAGGACATATCTGTGGTCCTCTCCTCTCATTGTGGATGCTGCATGGTATATATATCTCTCTCTCAGGACATATCTGTGGTCCTCTCCTCTCAGTGTGGATGCTGCATGGTATATATCTCTCTCTCAGGACATGTCTGTGGTCCTCCCTCTCTCAGGACATGTCTGTGGTCCTCCCTCTCTCAGGACATATCTGTGGTCCTCTCCTCTCAGTGTGGATGCTGCATGGTATATCTCTCTCTCTCAGGACATGTCTGTGGTCCTCCCTCTCTCAGGACATGTCTGTGGTCCTCTCCTCTCAGGACATATCTGTGGTCCTCCCTCTCTCAGGACATGTCTGTGGTCCTCCCTCTCTCAGGACATATCTGTGGTCCTCTCCTCTCAGTGTGGATGCTGCATGGTATATATCTCTCCCTCTCTCAGGACATATCTGTGGTCCTCTCCTCTCAGTGTGGATGCTGCATGGTATATATCTCTCTCTCTCTCAGGACATATCTGTGGTCCTCCCTCTCTCAGGACATATCTGTGGTCCTCTCCTCTCAGTGTGGATGCTGCATGGTATATCTCTCTCGCTCAGGACATATCTGTGGTCCTCTCCTCTCAGTGTGGATGCTGCATGGTATATCTCTCTCTCTCAGGACATGTCTGTGGTCCTCTCCTCAGTGTGGATGCTGCATGGTATATATATCTCTCTCTCAGGACATATCTGTGGTCCTCTCCTCTCAGTGTGGATGCTGCATGGTATATCTCTCTCTCTCAGGACATGTCTGTGGTCCTCTCCTCAGTGTGGATGCTGCATGGTATATATCTCTCTCAGGACATATCTGTGGTCCTCTCCTCTCAGTGTGGATGCTGCATGGTATATCTCTCTCTCAGGACATGTCTGTGGTCCTCCCTCTCTCAGGACATGTCTGTGGTCCTCTCCTCTCAGGACATATCTGTGGTCCTCTCCTCTCAGTGTGGATGCTGCATGGTATATCTCTCTCTCTCAGGACATATCTGTGGTCCTCTCCTCTCAGTGTGGATGCTGCATGGTATATCTCTCTCTCTCTCAGGACATATCTGTGGTCCTCTCCTCTCAGTGTGGATGCTGCATGGTATATCTCTCTCAGGACATGTCTGTGGTCCTCCCTCTCTCAGGACATATCTGTGGTCCTCTCCTCTCAGGACATATCTGTGGTCCTCTCCTCTCAGTGTGGATGCTGCATGGTATATATCTCTCTCTCTCTCTCAGGACATATCTGTGGTCCTCCCTCTCTCAGGACATGTCTGTGGTCCTCTCCTCAGTGTGGATGCTGCATGGTATATATATCTCTCTCAGGACATATCTGTGGTCCTCTCCTCTCAGTGTGGATGCTGCATGGTATATCTCTCTCTCAGGACATGTCTGTGGTCCTCCCTCTCTCAGGACATATCTGTGGTCCTCTCCTCTCAGGACATATCTGTGGTCCTCTCCTCTCAGTGTGGATGCTGCATGGTATATCTCTCTCTCTCTCTCAGGACATATCTGTGGTCCTCTCCTCTCAGTGTGGATGCTGCATGGTATCTCTCTCTCTCTCTCTCAGGACATATCTGTGGTCCTCCCTCTCTCAGGACATATCTGTGGTCCTCTCCTCTCAGTGTGGATGCTGCATGGTATATCTCTCTCGCTCAGGACATATCTGTGGTCCTCTCCTCTCAGTGTGGATGCTGCATGGTATATCTCTCTCTCTCAGGACATGTCTGTGGTCCTCTCCTCAGTGTGGATGCTGCATGGTATATATATCTCTCAGGACATATCTGTGGTCCTCTCCTCTCAGTGTGGATGCTGCATGGTATATCTCTCTCTCTCAGGACATGTCTGTGGTCCTCTCCTCAGTGTGGATGCTGCATGGTATATATATCTCTCTCTCAGGACATATCTGTGGTCCTCTCCTCTCAGTGTGGATGCTGCATGGTATATCTCTCTCTCAGGACATGTCTGTGGTCCTCCCTCTCTCAGGACATATCTGTGGTCCTCTCCTCTCAGGACATATCTGTGGTCCTCTCCTCTCAGTGTGGATGCTGCATGGTATATCTCTCTCTCTCTCTCAGGACATATCTGTGGTCCTCTCCTCTCAGTGTGGATGCTGCATGGTATATCTCTCTCTCTCTCTCAGGACATATCTGTGGTCCTCTCCTCTCAGTGTGGATGCTGCATGGTATATCTCTCTCTCAGGACATGTCTGTGGTCCTCCCTCTCTCAGGACATATCTGTGGTCCTCTCCTCTCAGGACATATCTGTGGTCCTCTCCTCTCAGTGTGGATGCTGCATGGTATATATCTCTCTCTCTCTCTCTCAGGACATATCTGTGGTCCTCCCTCTCTCAGGACATGTCTGTGGTCCTCTCCTCAGTGTGGATGCTGCATGGTATATATATCTCTCTCTCAGGACATATCTGTGGTCCTCTCCTCTCAGTGTGGATGCTGCATGGTATATCTCTCTCTCAGGACATGTCTGTGGTCCTCCCTCTCTCAGGACATATCTGTGGTCCTCTCCTCTCAGGACATATCTGTGGTCCTCTCCTCTCAGTGTGGATGCTGCATGGTATATCTCTCTCTCTCTCTCTCTCAGGACATATCTGTGGTCCTCTCCTCTCAGTGTGGATGCTGCATGGTATATCTCTCTCTCTCTCAGGACATATCTGTGGTCCTCTCCTCTCAGGACATATCTGTGGTCCTCTCCTCTCAGTGTGGATGCTGCATGGTATATATCTCTCTCAGGACATGTCTGTGGTCCTCTCCTCTCAGGACATATCTGTGGTCCTCTCTCTCTCAGGACATATCTGTGGTCCTCTCCTCTCAGTGTGGATGCTGCATGGTATATATCTCTCTCTCAGGACATATCTGTGGTCCTCTCCTCTCAGGACATATCTGTGGTCCTCTCCTCTCAGTGTGGATGCTGCATGGTATATCTCTCTCTCTCTCTCAGGACATATCTGTGGTCCTCTCCTCTCAGTGTGGATGCTGCATGGTATATCTCTCTCTCAGGACATGTCTGTGGTCCTCCCTCTCTCAGGACATATCTGTGGTCCTCTCCTCTCAGGACATATCTGTGGTCCTCTCCTCTCAGTGTGGATGCTGCATGGTATATATCTCTCTCTCTCAGGACATATCTGTGGTCCTCCCCTCTCAGGACATGTCTGTGGTCCTCTCCTCAGTGTGGATGCTGCATGGTATATATATCTCTCTCTCAGGACATATCTGTGGTCCTCTCCTCTCAGTGTGGATGCTGCATGGTATATCTCTCTCTCAGGACATATCTGTGGTCCTCTCCTCTCAGTGTGGATGCTGCATGGTATATCTCTCTCTCAGGACATGTCTGTGGTCCTCCCTCTCTCAGGACATATCTGTGGTCCTCTCCTCTCAGGACATATCTGTGGTCCTCTCCTCTCAGTGTGGATGCTGCATGGTATATCTCTCTCTCTCTCTCTCAGGACATATCTGTGGTCCTCTCCTCTCAGTGTGGATGCTGCATGGTATATCTCTCTCTCTCTCTCTCTCAGGACATATCTGTGGTCCTCTCTCTCTCAGGACATATATGTGGTCCTCTCCTCTCAGTGTTGATGCTGCATGGTATCTCTCTCTCTCTCTCTCTCTCTCTCTCTCTCTCTCTCTCAGGACATATCTGTGGTCCTCTCTCTCTCAGGACATATCTGTGGTCCTCTCCTCTCAGTGTGGATGCTGCATGGTATATCTCTCTCTCTCAGGACATATCTGTGGTCCTCTCCTCTCAGGACATATCTGTGGTCCTCTCCTCTCAGTGTGGATGCTGCATGGTATATATCTCTCTCTCAGGACATGTCTGTGGTCCTCTCCTCTCAGGACATATCTGTGGTCCTCTCTCTCTCAGGACATATCTGTGGTCCTCTCCTCTCAGTGTGGATGCTGCATGGTATATATCTCTCTCTCAGGACATATCTGTGGTCCTCTCCTCTCAGGACATATCTGTGGTCCTCTCCTCTCAGTGTGGATGCTGCATGGTATATATCTCTCTCTCAGGACATATCTGTGGTCCTCTCCTCTCAGTGTGGATGCTGCATGGTATCTCTCTCTCTCTCTCTCTCTCTCTCTCTCTCTCTCAGGACATATCTGTGGTCCTCTCTCTCTCAGGACATATATGTGGTCCTCTCCTCTCAGTGTTGATGCTGCATGGTATATATCTCTCTCAGGACATATATGTGGTCCTCTCCTCTCAGTGTGGATGCTGCATGGTATATCTCTCTCTCTCTGGGACATGTTAATAATGCAGGAGGCTTAGTTGATTAATGTGGGGGCTGGGGGCTTAGTGTGGGTGTGTGTGTTCGTGTGTGTGTGTGTGTGTGGGGGGGCTGGGAGTGTGGAGGCCTTGGCAGGAGAGTGGTTGGGAGGACTGGCTGGCTGGCTGACTGGCTGGGCTCATAATCAGCCCACACCTTTGGCTCGTGGTGCCGACAGGGGCTGTCCTCAGAGACGTGGGTGAGAGGAGGGAGAGGAGAAGGGGATGGAGGAGGGGGTGGTGGTACTGTACAGGGGCAGTCCTCAGAGACGTGGGTGAGAGGAGGGAGAGGAGAAGGGGATGGAGGAGGGGTGGTGGTACTGTACAGGGGCTGTCCTCAGAGACGTGGGTGAGAGGAGGGAGAGGAGAAGGGGATGGAGGAGGGGTGGTGGTACTGTACAGGGGCAGTCCTCAGAGACGTGGGTGAGAGGAGGGAGAGGAGAAGGGGATGGAGGAGGGGTGGTGGTACTGTACAGGTGCTGTCCTCAGAGACGTGGGTGAGAGGAGGGAGAGGAGAAGGGGATGGAGGAGGGGTGGTGGTACTGTACAGGGGCTGTCCTCAGAGACGTGGGTGAGAGGAGGGAGAGGAGAAGGGGATGGAGGAGGGGTGGTGGTACTGTACAGGTGCTGTCCTCAGAGACGTGGGTGAGAGGAGGGAGAGGAGAAGGGGATGGAGGAGGGGTGGTGGTACTGTACAGGGGCTGTCCTCAGAGACGTGGGTGAGAGGAGGGAGAGGAGAAGGGGATGGAGGAGGGGTGGTGGTACTGTACAGGGCTGTTCCATTACCCCTCCTCTATCTAAATGTATTAGTGTGGTTTCTAGTGTTAGGCTGAAACAGTAGTACATCCCAGACTGGTCTCATACATCAGACGTAACATAGTAAATGTGAATCCATGTTAGTTAAACCTTCCTCTAACTCTAACCTTAAAACCCCTTACCCTGACCCCTAGAGCTAGCTAACGTTAGCAATAGCCACCTAGGTTTTAAAATTTGTCCCACGTACGAATTGTAATTTGTAACGTATTGTTCGATTTGTAATTCTTAACATATCATATGGATTGTAATTTCTAACACAACATACGAAATTGATGATGGACATCCACAAATGAATACATACCATACAAATTGTAACATGTCATACTAAATGGAGTGTCTCAGATGTACATACAGAATGATACGAAATGCTCTGAGACCATGTTGTGCATCCGTGTAGTTTTGTTGTAGGACAGTCATTGTGTTAGAGTACAGGGAGACAAGGCAGGTCTGGTCTGTTATATCTGTACTGTGTGTCAGTAGGTCTGGTCTGATATATCTGTACTGTGTGTCAGTAGGTCTGGTCTGTTATATCTGTACTGTGTGTCTGTAGGCCTGGTCTGTTATGTCTGTACTGTGTGTCAGTAGGTCTGGTCTGTTATATCTGTACTGTGTGTCAGTAGGTCTGGTCTGTTATATCTGTACTGTGTGTCAGTAGGTCTGGTCTGTTATATCTGTACTGTGTGTCTGTAGGCCTGGTCTGTTATGTCTGTACTGTGTGTCAGTAGGTCTGGTCTGTTATATCTGTACTGTGTGTCAGTAGGTCTGGTCTGTTATATCTGTACTGTGTGTCAGTAGGTCTGGTCTGTTATATCTGTACTGTGTGTCAGTAGGTCTGGTCTGTTATATCTGTACTGTGTGTCAGTAGGTCTGGTCTGTTATATCTGTACTGTGTGTCAGTAGGTCTGGTCTGTTATATCTGTACTGTGTGTCAGTAGGTCTGGTCTGTTATATCTGTACTGTGTGTCAGTAGGTCTGGTCTGTTATATCTGTACTGTGTGTCAGTAGGCCTGGTCTGTTATATCTGTACTGTGTGTCAGTAGGTCTGGTCTGTTATATCTGTACTGTGTGTCAGTAGGTCTGGTCTGTTATGTCTGTACTGTGTGTCAGTAGGTCTGGTCTGTTATATCTGTGTTGTGTGTCAGTAGGTCTGGTCTGTTATATCTGTACTGTGTGTCAGTAGGTCTGGTCTGTTATATCTGTACTGTGTGTCAGTAGGTCTGGTCTGTTATATCTGTACTGTGTGTCAGTAGGTCTGGTCTGTTATATCTGTGTTGTGTGTCAGTAGGTCTGGTCTGATATATCTGTACTGTGTGTCAGTAGGTCTGGCTCTCAACCTTGCTCTGTAACATGATCCCTACCACACAATTACACACACACACACACACACACACACACACACACACACACACACACACACACACACACACACACACACACACACACACACACACACACACACACACACACACACACACACACAGCGGGTTGGGGTTTGGTGTGGTGTTGGAGCCAGAGGTGGCCAGGTTGGGGCTGTGGTCTGATTGAGCGGTGTGAGATAAGCTCAGGGATTGTGGGGGATTTCCACCTGTCTGGAGCTGTGGTCGACAGGGGACAGGAGAGGCAGAGTGTAGGAGGTGGAGAGAGCAGTAGTCCTGCTGCCATAGGCTGTTCCCTGCAGGGCTCCCCAGCACCGATGCCTTGTAGTCATTCTCTCTGAGCTCTAAAACCTGTCTGCTAAATGATTAGAGCTGAGACATTAGTGCTTTTTGAGGTCGGTTTGGTTTTGATTAGATTATTAAGAAATAATCTGTGTTTTCGATTATTTTGGTTGAATGCTGTAACAGCACAGAATCAAACAATGACCAGAAGTCCTATGATGGGAGTGACTGATCAGTGCTGCTTATCCCAGTGCTACTTATCCCAGTGTTGCTTATCCCAGTGCCTCTTATCCCAGTGCCTCTTATCCCAGTGCTGCTTATCCCAGTGTTGCTTATCCCAGTGCTGCTTATCACAATGCTGCTTATCCCAGTGCTACTTATCCCAGTGCTGCTTATCACAATGCTGCTTATCCCAGTGCTACTTATCCCAGTGTTGCTTATCCCAGTGCTGCTTATCCCAGTGCTACTTATCCCAGTGCTGCTTATCCCAGTGCTGCTTATCACAATGCTGCTTATCCCAGTGCTACTTATCCCAGTGCTGCTTATCACAATGCTGCTTATCCCAGTGCTACTTATCCCAGTGTTGCTTATCACAGTGTTGCTTATCCCAGTGCTGCATATCCCAGTGCTACTTATCCCAGTGCTGCTTATCACAATGCTGCTTATCCCAGTGCTACTTATCCCAGTGTTGCTTATCACAGTGTTGCTTATCACAATGCTGCTTATCCCAGTGCTGCTTATCCCAGTGCTGCTTATCCCAGTGCTACTTATCCCAGTGCTGCTTATCCCAGTGCTGCTTATCACAGTGCTGCTTATCACAATGCTACTTATCCCAGTGCTACTTATCCCAGTGCTGCTTATCCCAGTGCTGCTTATCACAGTGCTGCTTATCACAATGCTACTTATCCCAGTGCTACTTATCCCAGTGCTGCTTATCACAGTGCTGCTTATCACAGTGCTGCTTATCCCAGTGCCTCTTATCCCAGTGCTGCTTATCCCAGTGCTGCTTATCCCAGTGTTGCTTATCCCAGTGCTACTTATCCCAGTGCTGCTTATCCCAGTGCTGCTTATCACAGTGCTGCTTATCACAATGCTACTTATCCCAGTGCTACTTATCCCAGTGCTGCTTATCCCAGTGCTGCTTATCACAGTGCTGCTTATCACAGTGCTGCTTATCCCAGTGCCTCTTATCCCAGTGCTGCTTATCCCAGTGCTGCTTATCCCAGTGTTGCTTATCCCAGTGCCTCTTATCCCAGTGCCTCTTATCCCAGTGCTGCTTATCCCAGTGCTGCTTATCCCAGTGTTGCTTATCCCAGTGCCTCTTATCCCAGTGCCTCTTATCCCAGTGCTACTTATCCCAGTGCTGCTTATCACAATGCTACTTATCCCAGTGCTACTTATCCCAGTGCTGCTTATCCCAGTGCTGCTTATCACAGTGCTGCTTATCACAATGCTACTTATCCCAGTGCTACTTATCCCAGTGCTGCTTATCCCAGTGCTGCTTATCACAGTGCTGCTTATCACAATGCTACTTATCCCAGTGCTACTTATCCCAGTGCTGCTTATCCCAGTGCTGCTTATCCCAGTGCTGCTTATCCCAGTGCTACTTATCCCAGTGCTGCTTATCCCAGTGTTGCTTATCCCAGTGCCTCTTATCCCAGTGCCTCTTATCCCAGTGCTGCTTATTCCAGTGCTACTTATCCCAGTGCTGCTTATCCCAGTGCTGCTTATCACAGTGCTACTTATCCCAGTGTTGCTTATCCCAGTGCCTCTTATCCCAGTGCTGCTTATCCCAGTGCTACTTATCCCAGTGCTGCTTATCCCAGTGCTGCTTATCCCAGTGCTGCTTATCCCAGTGCTGCTTATCCCAGTGCTGCTTATCCCAGTGCTGCTTATCACTCATTAACTATTTATTCACATGACTTTCATCAAATATTTCAGTTGTTGTGTACATTACATGTGTTTTATGTGATATTTAGTAGTTTAAAACTACAACATCACACAGTTCAGCCTGGTTCTGGTTTATCTGTAGTGAAACAAGAGGAAATGGATGTCACCACTTCCACTGAAGTCGGCTCCTCTCCTTGTTCGGCGGTCGACGACACCGGCCTTCTAGCCATCCCCGCTCCACTTGTCATTGTTCCATTTGTTTTGTCTTGTTTCCCCGCACACCTGGTTTACATTCCCTAATCACACTACGTATATATTCCCTCTGTTTCCCCCATGTCTTTGTGTGGAACTGTTTTGTTACATGTTTCATGTTACGCGCCAGGCTGGTTTCCCCCAGGTACCGTGTTGAACCAGAGTGGTTTCCCCCAGGTACCGTGTTGAACCCCAGTGGTTTTCCCCTGGTACCTTGTTGAACCAGAGTGGTTTTCCCCTGGTACCGTGTTGAACCAGAGTGGTTTTCCCCAGGTACCGTGTTGAACCAGAGTGGTTTCCCCCAGGTACCGTGTTGAACCAGAGTGGTTTTCCCCCAGGTACCGTGTTGAACCCCAGTGGTTTTCCCCCAGGTACCGTGTTGAACCAGAGTGGTTTTCCCCTGGTACCGTGTTGAACCAGAGTGGTTTTCCCCCAGGTACCATGTTGAACCAGAGTGGTTTTCCCCCAGGTACCGTGTTGAACCAGAGTGGTTTTCCCCAGGTACCGTGTTGAACCAGAGTGGTTTTCCCCAGGTACCGTGTTGAACCAGAGTGGTTTTCCCCAGGTACCGTGTTGAACCAGAGTGGTTTTCCCCTGGTACCGTGTTGAACCAGAGTGGTTTTCCCCAGGTACCGTGTTGAACCAGAGTGGTTTTTCCCCAGGTACCGTGTTGAACCAGAGTGGTTTTCCCCAGTTACCGTGTTGAACCAGAGTGGTTTTCCCCCAGGTACCGTGTTGAACCAGAGTGGTTTCCCCAGGTACCGTGTTGAACCAGAGTGGTTTTCCCCAGGTACCGTGTTGAACCAGAGTGGTTTTCCCCAGGTACCTTGTTGAACCAGAGTGGTTTTCCCCCAGGTACCGTGTTGAACCAGAGTGGTTTTCCCCAGGTACCGTGTTGAACCAGAGTGGTTTTCCCCCAGGTACCGTGTTGAACCCCAGTGGTTTTCCCCAGGTACCGTGTTGAACCCCAGTGGTTTTCCCCCAGGTACCGTGTTGAACCCCAGTGGTTTTCCCCAGGTACCGTGTTGAACCCCAGTGGTTTTCCCCAGGTACCTTGTTGAACCAGAGTGGTTTTCCCCCAGGTACCGTGTTGAACCCCAGTGGTTTCCCCCTGGTACCGTGTTGAACCCCAGTGGTTTTCCCCAGGTACCGTGTTGAACCCCAGTGGTTTTCCCCAGGTACCGTGTTGAACCAGAGTGGTTTTCCCCAGGTACCGTGTTGAACCAGAGTGGTTTTCCCCAGGTACCGTGTTGAACCAGAGTGGTTTTCCCCAGGTACCGTGTTGAACCAGAGTGGTTTTCCCCAGGTACCGTGTTGAACCAGAGTGGTTTTCCCCCAGGTACCGTGTTGAACCAGAGTGGTTTTCCCCAGGTACCGTGTTGAACCAGAGTGGTTTTCCCCCAGGTACCGTGTTGAACCAGAGTGGTTTTCCCCAGGTACCGTGTTGTCCCCAGTGGTTTTCCCCAGGTACCGTGTTGAACCAGAGTGGTTTTCCCCAGGTACCGTGTTGAACCAGAGTGGTTTTCCCCAGGTACCGTGTTGAACCAGAGTGGTTTTCCCCAGGTACCGTGTTGAACCAGAGTGGTTTTCCCCAGGTACCGTGTTGAACCAGAGTGGTTTTCCCCAAGTACCGTGTTGAACCAGAGTGGTTTTCCCCAGGTACCGTGTTGAACCAGAGTGGTTTCCCCCCAGGTACCGTGTTGAACCAGAGTGGTTTTCCCCAGGTACCGTGTTGAACCAGAGTGGTTTCCCCCAGGTACCGTGTTGAACCAGAGTGGTTTCCCCCAGGTACCGTGTTGAACCAGAGTGGTTTTCCCCTGGTACCGTGTTGAACCAGAGTGGTTTTCCTCAGGTACCGTGTTGAACCAGAGTGGTTTTCCCCCAGGTACTGTGTTGAACCAGAGTGGTTTCCCCAGGTACCGTGTTGAGCCAGAGTGGTTTTCCCCCAGGTACCGTGTTGAACCAGAGTGGTTTTCCCCAGGTACCGTGTTGAACCAGAGTGGTTTTCCCCCAGGTACCGTGTTGAACCCCAGTGGTTTTCCCCAGGTACCGTGTTGAACCAGAGTGGTTTCCCCCAGGTACCGTGTTGAACCAGAGTGGTTTTCCCCAGGTACCGTGTTGAACCCCAGTGGTTTTCCCCAGGTACCGTGTTGAACCAGAGTGGTTTCCCCCAGGTACCGTGTTGAACCAGAGTGGTTTCCCCCAGGTACCGTGTTGAACCAGAGTGGTTTTCCCCAGGTACCGTGTTGAACCAGAGTGGTTTTCCCCAGGTACCGTGTTGAACCAGAGTGGTTTTCCCCAGGTACTGTGTTGAACCAGAGTGGTTTTTCCCCAGGTACTGTGTTGAACCAGAGTGGTTTTTCCCCAGGTACCGTGTTGAACTAGAGTGGTTTCCCCAGGTACCGTGTTGAACCAGAGTGGTTTTCCCCCAGGTACTGTGTTGAACCAGAGTGGTTTTTCCCCAGGTACTGTGTTGAACCAGAGTGGTTTTTCCCCAGGTACCGTGTTGAACTAGAGTGGTTTCCCCAGGTACCGTGTTGAACCAGAGTGGTTTTCCCCCAGGTACTGTGTTGAACCAGAGTGGTTTTCCCCCAGGTACCGTGTTGAACCAGAGTGGTTTTCCCCCAGGTACCGTGTTGAACCAGAGTGGTTTCCCCCAGATACCGTGTTGAACCAGAGTGGTTTCCCCAGGTACCGTGTTGAACCAGAGTGGTTTTCCCCCAGGTACTGTGTTGAACCAGAGTGGTTTTCCCCCAGGTACCGTGTTGAACCAGAGTGGTTTTCCCCCAGGTACTGTGTTGAACCAGAGTGGTTTCCCCCAGGTACCGTGTTGAACCAGAGTGGTTTTCCCCCAGGTACCGTGTTGAACCAGAGTGGTTTTCCCCAGGTACTGTGTTGAACCAGAGTGGTTTCCCCCAGGTACCGTGTTGAACCAGAGTGGTTTCCCCAGGTACCGTGTTGAACCAGAGTGGTTTTCCCCCAGGTACTGTGTTGAACCAGAGTGGTTTTCCCCAGGTACCGTGTTGAACCAGAGTGGTTTTCCCCAGGTACCGTGTTGAACCAGAGTGGTTTTCCCCAGGTACCGTGTTGAACCAGAGTGGTTTCCCCCAGGTACCGTGTTGAACCAGAGTGGTTTTCCCCAGGTACCGTGTTGAACCAGAGTGGTTTTCCCCAGGTACCGTGTTGAACCCCAGTGGTTT
Organism: Oncorhynchus masou masou; assembly: GCF_036934945.1. Lineage (NCBI taxonomy): Eukaryota > Metazoa > Chordata > Actinopteri > Salmoniformes > Salmonidae > Oncorhynchus > Oncorhynchus masou. Next base: position 46,137 of record NW_027000596.1, read on the forward strand.
TCCCCAGGTACCGTGTTGAACCAGAGTGGTTTCCCCCAGGTACCGTGTTGAACCAGAGTGGTTTTCCCCAGGTACCGTGTTGAACCAGAGTGGTTTCCCCCAGGTACCGTGTTGAACCCCAGTGGTTTCCCCAGGTACCGTGTTGAACCAGAGTGGTTTTCCCCCAGGTACTGTGTTGAACCAGAGTGGTTTTCCCCCAGGTACCGTGTTGAACCAGAGTGGTTTTCCCCCAGGTACTGTGTTGAACCAGAGTGGTTTCCCCCAGGTACCGTGTTGAACCAGAGTGGTTTTCCCCCAGGTACCGTGTTGAACCAGAGTGGTTTTCCCCCAGGTACTGTGTTGAACCAGAGTGGTTTCCCCCAGGTACCGTGTTGAACCAGAGTGGTTTCCCCAGGTACCGTGTTGAACCAGAGTGGTTTTCCCCCAGGTACTGTGTTGAACCAGAGTGGTTTTTCCCCAGGTACCGTGTTGAACCAGAGTGGTTTTCCCCAGGTACCGTGTTGAACCAGAGTGGTTTTCCCCAGGTACCGTGTTGAACCAGAGTGGTTTTCCCCAGGTACCGTGTTGAACCAGAGTGGTTTTCCCCAGGTACCGTGTTGAACCAGAGTGGTTTTCCCCAGGTACCGTGTTGAACCAGAGTGGTTTTCCCCCAGGTACCGTGTTGAACCAGAGTGGTTTTCCCCAGGTACCGTGTTGAACCCCAGTGGTTTTCCCCAGGTACCGTGTTGAACCAGAGTGGTTTCCCCCAGGTACCGTGTTGAACCCCAGTGGTTTCCCCAGGTACCGTGTTGAACCAGAGTGGTTTCCCCCAGGTACCGTGTTGAACCAGAGTGGTTTTCCCCAGGTACCGTGTTGAACCCCAGTGGTTTCCCCAGGTACCGTGTTGTCCCCAGTCCACCTGGCCGTGCTGCTGCTCCAGTTTCAACTGTTCTGCCTTATTATTATTCGACCATGCTGGTCATTTATGAACATTTGAACATCTTGGCCATGTTCTGTTATAATCTCCACCCGGCACAGCCAGAAGAGGACTGGCCACCCCACATAGCCTGGTTCCTCTCTAAGTTTCTTCCTAGGTTTTTGGCCTTTCTAGGGAGTTTTTCCTAGCTACCGTGCTTCTACACCTGCATTGCTTGCTGTTTGGGGTTTTAGGCTGGGTTTCTGTACAGCACTTTGAGAGATATCAGCTGATGTACGAAGGGCTAAATAAATCAATTTATTTACACACACACACACACACACACACACACACACACTGTACTGTCTCTTGAGTGCTCATCCAAGGAAACCTCATGCATATGCATGGTAGCCAGTGACTTTGGGTAAAGAGATGAACAGGGATATTGAGACAGAGAGAGAGAGCGAGAGTAAGTGAGAGAGACATGGAGAGAGAGAGGGGAAGTGAGAGGGAGGGAGAGATAGAGAGACAGAGAAAGAGAGAGTAAGTGAGAGGTAGAGAGAAACATTGCAGAGGTCCGTTTCTCAAGTGTGCCGGCAGCACCATAATGGGAAGACAACCGAAGCAGTGGTTAATCAGTGTGTTTTCTCTGGCTTGGCCCTGTAATGTATAATAGTCAATCAGCCCAGTCACACAGGGATTGCTGAGAATGATCAGTTACTCATCGTTGTCTTGTTAAACCCACAGTCTGCCAAGCCAGGGACAGATTGCTCTGCTGGTGCCATTATTACAGAGCAGAATAAAGTCAACCCAAAGCAATGTGTCTTATAGGGGGAGGAGAGAGGAGGAGAGAGAGAGAGAGGAGAGGAGGAGAGAGAGAGTGGAGAGGAGGAGAGAGGAGGAGAGAGGAGTGAGTGGAGAGGAGGAGACAGGGAGAGGATGAGAGAGAGGAGGAGACAGGGAGAGGAGGATAGAGAGGAGAGGAGGAGACAGGGGAAGGAGGAGAGAGGGAGATGAGTGAGTGGAGAGGAGGAGACAGGGAGAGAGGAGTGAGTGGAGAGGAGGAGAGAGGAGTGAGTGGATAGGAGGAGACAGGGAGAGGATGAGAGAGAGGAGGAGACAGGGAGAGGAGGAGAGAGAGGAGAGGAGGAGACAGGGGAAGGAGGAGAGAGGGAGAGGAGGAGAGAGAGGAGTGAGTGGAGAGGAGGAGACAGGTAGCGAAGGAGGCAGGTAGAGAAGGAGAAAGGTAGAGAAGGAGACGAAAGGAGAGAGGAGAGGCTGGGGACATGGTGTAGTAGACTATGAGGTGTAGAGTAGAGGAGAAGAGATGGTCATTTTGATAAAGCAGTGCAGGGCTGGAGAGAGGAAGAGTAAAGCTGAGTGGGTGAGACAATAAAAAAGGAGCCTAGAAGAGAGGGAGTGATAGAGAAATAGAGAGGGGGAGAGAAAGCAGAAGGAGATTGCTATAGAGAAAGAGAGAGAGGGAGAGAGGGACATGGAGCAGAGCAATAAGAGAGATTGAGGTCATGAGACAATGGAGGGAGGGAGAGAAATTGAGTAAGGGACACTGGGGAAAAGAGTGAGAGATAGAGATCGGGAGAGGGAGAAAGATAGAGGGAGAGAGCCTGAGAAAGTGTGTACTCAGCTGTGAGATGAGACCTGTCTCCCCATGGGGAGAGAGGGATGGAGAGAGGGGAGGAGGAATCCAATGTCGGTTGGACTGCTCTGAGGGGGAGGGGAGCACACAAACACACACACATACACACACACACACACACAAACACAAACACGCACACACAAACACAAACACATGCACACACACTCCTCAGGGAGCTGATCTGTCAGACATAGCGAGTCTACCACAGAGTGGTGAAGCCTACAGGTCTACTGATCCCTGGTCCCCATGCTGTGGGATGGACAGATTGCCAATGTCAGGCACCATGACGTCAGCTTGTAGGAAAATGGATAATAGTGTATTACAGTATTCTCTATCCACTATCAGGTAGGTAGTAGTAGTAATGAAGGTAGTATTAATGAAGGTGGTTGTAATGAAGGTAGTATTAATGAAGGTACTAGTAATGAAGGTAGTAGTAATGAAGGTAGTAGTAATGAAGGTAGTATTAATGAAGGTAGCAGTAATGAAGGTAGTATTAATGAAGGTAGCAGTAATGAAGGTAGTATTAATGAAGGTGGTTGTAATGAAGGTAGTATTAATGAAGGTAGTATTAATGAAGGTAGTATTGATGAAGGTAGTAGTAATGAAGGTAGTAGTAATAACGGTAGTAGTAATGAAGGTAGTAGTAATGAAGGTAGCAGTAATGAAGGTAGTATTGATGAAGGTAGTATTGATGAAGGTAGTATTGATGAAGGTAGTATTGATGAAGGTAGTAGTAATGAAGGTAGTAGTAATAACGGTAGTAGTAATGAAGGTAGTAGTAATGAAGGTAGCAGTAATGAAGGTAGCAGTAATGAAGGTAGTAGTAATGAAGGTAGCAGTAATGAAGGTAGCGGTAATGAAGGTAGTAGTAATGAAGGTAGTATTAATGAAGGTAGTGGTAATGAAGGTAGTAGTAATGAAGGTAGTAGTAATGAAGGAAGTATTAATGAAGGTAGTGGTAATGAAGGTAGTGGTAATGAAGGTAGTAGTAATGAAGGTAGTAGTAATGAAAGTAGTAGTAATGAAGGTAGTAGTAATGAAGGTAGTGGTAATGAAGGTAGTAGTGATGAAGGTAGTATTAATGAAGGTAGTGGTAATGAAGGTAGTAGTAATAACGGTAGTAGTAATGAAGATAGTAGTAATGAAGGTAGTAGTAATGAAGGTAGTATTGAGGAAGGTAGTAGTAATGAAGGTAGTAGTAATGAAGGTAGCAGTAATGAAGGTAGTATTGATGAAGATAGTATTGATGAAGGTAGTATTGAGGAAGGTAGTAGTAATGAAGGTAGTAGTAATAACGGTAGTAGTAATGAAGGTAGTAGTAATGAAGGTAGTATTGATGAAGGTAGCAGTAATGAAGGTAATGGTAATGAAGGTAGCAGTAATGAAGTTAGTAGTAATGAAGGTAGCAGTAATGAAGGTAGTGGTAATGAAGGTAGTAGTAATGAAGGTAGTATTAATGAAGGTAGTATTAATGAAGGTAGTGGTAATGAAGGTAGTAGTAATGAAGGTAGTAGTAATGAAAGTAGTAGTAATGAAGGTAGTAGTAATGAAGGTAGTATTAATGAAGGTAGTGGTAATGAAGGTAGTAGTGATGAAGGTAGTAGTAATGAAGGTAGTAGTAATGAAGGTAGTATTAATGAAGGTAGAAGTAATGAAGGTAGTAGTAATGAAGGTAGTAGTAATGAAGGTAGTATTAATGAAGGTAGTGGTAAAGAAGGTAGTAGTAATGAAGGTAGTAGTAATGAAGGTAGTAGTAATGAAGGTAGTATTAATGAAGGTAGTGGTAATGAAGGTAGTGGTAATGAAGGTAGTAGTAATGAAGGTAGTATTAATGAAGGTAGTATTAATGGAGGTAGTGGTAATGAAGGTAGTAGTAATGAAGGTAGTAGTAATGAAGGTAGGATTAATGGAGGTAGTGGTAGTGAAGGTAGTAGTAATGAAGATAGTAGTAATGAAGGTAGTGTTAATGAAGGTAGTATTAATGAAGGTAGTAGTAATGAAGGTAGTATTAATGAAGGTAGTGGTAATGCAGGTAGTAGTACTGAAGTTAGTGGTAATGAAGATGGCAGTAATGAAGGTAGTAGTAATGAAGGTAGTAGTAATGAAGGTAGTAGTAATGAAGGTAGCAGTAATGAAGGTAGCAGTAATGAAGGTAGTAGTAATGAAGGTAGTAGTAATGAAGGTAGTAGTAATGAAGGTAGCAGTAATGAAGGTAGCAGTAATGAAGGTAGTAGTAATGAAGGTAGTATTAATGAAGGTAGTGGTAATGAAGGTAGTGGTAATGAAGGTAGTAGTAATGAAGGTAGTAGTAATGAAGATAGCAGTAATGAAGGTAGTAGTAATGAAAGTAGTAGTAATGAAGGTAGTGGTAATGAAGGTAGTAGTAATGAAGGTAGTATTAATGAAGGTAGTAGTAATGACGGTAGTGGTAATGAAGGTAGTAGTAATGAATACTGAACTGCTCTAACACAGACCTTTATGAGGTTTGTTTGCAACATTTGGATCCCTGAAAGGATCTTGTCAGGTTATATGTGCTTTGCCATCAGTAATTAAAGATACTGTCCACACTACAGCATACAGCTAGTGTAGTCATGAAGCATACATAGAGGTACCCACACTCTGTTGAATCAATGCTCACTCCGCTGAATCAATGCTCCCATTGTTTTATGAAGTGGAAATCATTGCCCAGAAGGTCTTTTCCAGCAGGTCCCCCCATGTTCTATGAAGTGGAAATCATTGCCCAGAAGGTCTTTTCCAGCAGGTCCCCCCATGTTCTATGAAGTGGAAATCATTGCCCAGAAGGTCTTTTCCAGCCGGTCCCCCCCATGTTTTATGAAGCGAAAATCATTGCCCAGAAGGTCTTTTCCAGCCGGTCCCCCCCATGTTTTATGAAGCGAAAATCATTGCCCAGAAGGTCTTTTCCAGCCGGTCCCCCCCCATGTTTTATGATGCGAAAATCATTGCCCAGAAGGTCTTTTCCAGCAGGTCCCCCATGTTTTATGAAGTGGAAATCATTGCCCAGAAGGTCTTTTCCAGCAGGCCCCCCCATGTTCTATGAAGTGGAAATCATTGCCCAGAAGGTCTTTTCCAGCTGGTCCCCCCATGTTTTATGAAGCGAAAATCATTGCCCAGAAGGTCTTTTCCAGCCGGTCCCCCCCATGTTTTATGAAGTGAAAATCATTGCCCAGAAGGTCTTTTCCAGCCGGTCCCCCCATGTTTTATGATGTGGAAATCATTGCCCAGAAGGTCTTTTCCAGCCGGTCCCCCCCATGTTTTATGGTTTGCCATAACTCTAACCGAAGTCTCACATTGCTTCACATTTAAGGGTTGTTCAATCGCCTATCCATTGGAATATCAGAATTAACGTGAGAAAATGTGGCCGGAAATCAAGGTACTTCCAGCCATAACCTCTTCTCTCCCTCTCCTTTCTCTCACACTGTTCATTCTCTGTGTGGCTATAGGTAGTGGTCTGATGGGGAACTCCTCTGCTTCCTTCATGGGTACGTTCCTGGCCAGCAGTCTGGGCTCGTCCTCACACCCCTCTCACCCCTCGCGGCCCCCCTCCTCACCCTCTTCACCCGGATCCTTCCGTGGTGGGCCCCACTCCAGCGCCTCTCAGATCTGGTTCCCTCACTCACACGAAGGTAAGAGAGAAACCCCACAGGAAAAACAATGGAATGAGTGACGCCTGACCACCGAGTTAGCATGATGTCATCAGGTATATTTAGCTCGCAGTCTTCTCAACGTGACGGGGGCCTTTAAGGGTCGACAGCCACATAACATATCCTCATGATACACACATCCAGGGGTTCTAGGTGGTTTCATTTTTCGATCGATTACTATTTTCAGCTAAATGTAAAGATGACTCAGCACTCTGCACTCTATGCTGCCATCATTATTAATGGACTTGTAAGAGAATCCCCTACTTGTCCTTCTCTCCCAGTCTATGAATTCTCAGGGCTCTATCTTGGGCCGACGTTAAGGCGGTGCTGGTGTCAAACACACGTTCGTTGGCAGTTTCCACCTGTTAAAGCCAGAGCTCTGCTATTTTCAAACTGTTGTGCAAAGGGTTGGTAATTGACCTGTCTTTTATCAGCTCTTTGTGCTCAGGTGGAAGGGGTGGAAATATTGTAGGTGTGTCCTTAAAAAGGTGATCCAAAGGGCTAATTTCAGGCAGCTCTCTTTTGGGGCCTTATCAACGGCTCCTGGGTTGTGTTCATTAGGCACCAAACGGAATGAAACATTCAGAAACGGAGTGGAACAGGGAGGTATTACCTAACCTGAACTAATTAAATAAGAAACACCCATTTTCATGTTCTCCTATAAACCGCTTTCAAAGGTTTTCCATTGTGTGGCCTAATGAACAACCTCAGGTCCTGGTTCTCAGCCGCGCGGTATGGAACGCCGTTCAGGTCTTTACGTGTCAGAAAGATACACGTCAAATACCACAGTTCTATTATACAATGTTGTGTGTGATGAATTTGCACGTGCAAGCCAAGCGCCACCACTACTATCAGTAGCATTGTCAAAGCTGTACAGAAAAATCTGCAAACAAGCAAACACCGGCAACGAACGATGTGTTTACAATACCGCCTTGGTAATAAGGCATTATTTGTTCGACCGCAACTTTTTGGTATTTAGCTAGAACCAGTACAACTTGTGGTTTTGCTGTGTTTTTGGGGAAGAACATTGTTTGCATCAAATCCATCAGCTAGCTAACATTTTTACGACCAGCACTGTCCAGAGCTCGAGGAAGGGCAGGTGGGCGAGACGACTTTACCAGCATCATAGCATACGTATCGATGAATCAGCAGTGTAGCCTAGTGGTTAGAGCATTGGACTAGTAACCGAAAGGTTGCAAGTTCAAATCCCCGAGCTGACAAGGTACAAAATCTGTCGTTCTGCCCATGAACAGGCAGTTAACCCACTGTTCCTAGGCCGCCATTGAAAATAAGAATTTGTTCTTAACTGACTTGCCTAGTAAAATAAAGGTAAAATAAAATAAAAAAATCGTTGGGACATATGGAATATGAGTGATAGTCTAGTCCATGTGTAATAACTACGTAAACAATGAATGAACTCGTTAAATGATTATGTGACCTGCAGTCCTATTCAGGTCCTGATTGGTCAACAAGCTTATGTGACACGTTAAATGACGGGTATCTTTTTTGCCACGTAAAGACCCAAACGGCGTTCCATAGTACGGAGCTGCAGCTTAACAGCGTGTAATCTCACTCTGACAGCATGTATTTTCAGCCTGGGTTGAGGTTCCAGTGGAGGACAGACGGCTTGTCATCCTTAAGAAATTAGCCCGGCTCCCACCCTTTTCTCTGGGCTCTGAAATAGGCCTCTGCCCCTCCCCTGGAGCATGTTTGGGGTGAAGCGCCATGCAGTGTTTTTTAGGATGGAGTGACGGGTCAATAGTTCAGCCAAAAAATGTTGCGGTATTCAAATTCACGTCAGCAAGAATGTCACTCAGCCCACTGAACAACACGCCAGTAAAGAGGTTGACAGACTGCAGGGTTGGGCTGTTCAGCTGTTGTGTCTCTGGTGCTTGTGGTGGTTCCCACCCTACCCAGGCTCTGACTGCCTCACCCGACCCGCCTAAACACAGCAGACTCAGGGTATGCCAAGCCCCAAGCATAGCCTCCTTGTTTAAAGGGATAGTTAACACAAAATACAACATTAGTTAGATGGTTCCTGGTGTACAGACTACTTCCAGAATAAGATAACATCTAACTGTTATTAACTTCTTGAAACTCCCCATCCCGGATCCGGGATCGTGACTAAAGCCTCAGGCTCATTAGCATAACGCAACGTTAACGATTTCTGAAAATCGCAAATAAAATTAAAATAATGCGTTTGCTCTCAAGCTTAGCCTTTTCTTAACAACACTGTCATCTCAGATTTTCAAAATATGCTTTTGAACCATAGAAATTGACTAATTTGTGTAAGAGTATGCAAAGCTAGCATAGCATTTTGTGTAGCATGTAGCTAACATTTTCACAAAAGCCAGATAACCAAATAAATAAAATCATTAACTTTGAAGAGCTTCGGATGTTTTCAATGAGGAGACTCTCAGTTACATAGCAAATGTGCAGTTTTTCAAAAAAATATTATTTGTGTAGGACAAATCGCTCCGTTTTGTTCACGTTTGGCTATGAAAAAACCCTGTATACAGTTATAGCCTGAAGCTCATTAGCATAATGTAACGTTAACGATTTCTGAAAATCGCAAATAAAATGAAAATAATGCATCTGCTCTCAAGCTTAGCCTTTTCTTAACAACACTGTCATCTCAGATTTTCAAAATATGCTTTTGAACCATAGAAATTGACTAATTTGTGTAAGAGTATGCAAAGCTAGCAATGCATTTTGAATAACATGTAGCACGCAACATTTTCACAAAAACCAGATAACCAAATAAATAAAATCATTTACCTTTGAAGAGCTTCTGATGTTTTCAATGAGAGACTCTCAGTTACACACCAAATGCGCAGTGTTTCCTGAAAGCGTCTGTGTGTAGGAGAAATCGTTCCGTTTTCTACATTGCGCCTGGCTACTGAAACGAACCGAAAATGCAGTCACCTACAACGTAAAACTTTTCCGGATTAACTACATAATATCGAAAACGAAACATGGCAAACGTTGTTTGGAATCAGTCCTCAAGGTGTTTTTTCACATATCTCTTCATTGACATGCAGTTCGTGGAAGCTTGCTTTACTCTCTGTATTGTTTGGAAAAATACTGGCAGGTGACTTTTGCGCACCAATTTCGGCGCAGGACACCGGGCGGACACGTGGTAAATGTGGTCTCTTATGGTCAATCTTCCAATGATCTGCCTACAAATACGTCACAATGCTGCAGACACCTTGGGAAACGACAGAAAGGGCAGACTCATTCCTCTTGCGTTCACAGCCATATAAGGAGATCATGACAAACAGAGCCTCAAAAATCCTTGTCATTTCCTGGATGCCATCTCATCTTGGTTTTGCCTGAAGCTCACGTTAAAGGGCACGCACAGAGAAGATCTTTGTATTTCTGGACACGTCAGAGTGTTTTCTTTCGAACAGTAGCAATTATATGCATAGTCGAGCATCTTTTTGTGACAAAATATCTTGTTTAAAACGGGAACGTTTTTCATCCAAAAATGAAATTGCGCCCCTAGAGTTCCAACAGGTTAAGGTGAACAACCCCTTTAAGAAGGAACTATCTAACTACCCACTGGGCACAGACATCAATTCAATATCTATTCCACGTTGGTTCAACGTAATAACATTAAAAGGGCATGGAAACAACGTTGATTCAACCAGTGTGCCAAGTGGGTAATGTTGTCATTAAGGTGAACTACCCCTTTAAGAAGGAACATTCTAACTAATGTTGTCATTAAGATGAACTACCCCTTTAAGAAGGAACAGTCTAACTAATGTTGTCATTAAGGTGAACTACCCCTTTAAGAAGGAACATTCTAACTAATGTTGTCATTAAGGTGAACTACCCCTTTAAGAAGGAACATTCTAACTATTGTTGTCATTAAGATGAACTACCCCTTTAAGACGAGGCCAGCTGTTGTGTCTTGGCCAGGGCAAGCCAGCGGGGAATGTGCTGCAGGATCTACATTGTGTTTGTGGTCACTGATAATCACTACTCTGGTCGTATGATGTGTAGCTGGGGCTGATGTTGTTTGATGCAGCTGTGGTTCTGTTTGTTGTTAATGGACACGCTGTTTTGGGGATGGGCGGCCCTTAGATGTTGCGGCCACAGAGAGTCATGCACTTATTCACTTCCCGCCATGGATTTATGGGATTTAAAGGGGCAATCAGCAGGTGCTACATCCATTTTGTGACTTATAAATGAATGATTTATACCCATTGATTCTTTAAGAATATATCTTATAATTGCCTCATGAGCTCAGTTTAACTGTTGTACCCCATCAGAAACCCAAACTATAAGCTTGTTTTACTCTAATGTTTGAAAACAAATAAAATGTCAACAAACACTGTATAGCCCCAAAACATGGTTAAACTATACGTTTGATATAACTGAAGGTCAATCCTTGCATCCGTAGTTTTGTCTATGAATATGAGAGTGGTTAAATGTCTCCAGCCCCATCCCTCAGCTTTTTACCTAACCAGGGGTGGAGAGTCCGCACTCTAGCTCATGCTTAGACGAATCCATGTTTAAGGTATTCACATGGGAGGCAGGCAACATGGTGTTAGTGGATGGAGTTACAGCCATCTCTCTGAAACAACATGGTGTTAGTGGATGGAGTTACAGCCATCTCTCTGAAACAACATGGTGTTAGTAGATGGAGTTACAGCCATCTCTCTGAAACAACATGGTGTTAGTGGATGGAGTTACAGCCATCTCTCTGAAACAACATGGTGTCAGTGGATGGAGTTACAGCCATCTCTCTGAAACAACATGGTGTTAGTGGATGGAGTTACAGCCATCTCTCTGAAACAACATGGTGTCAGTGGATGGAGTTACAGCCATCTCTCTGAAACAACATGGTGTTAGTGGATTGAGTTACAGCCATCTCTCTGAAACAACATGGTGTTAGTGGATGGAGTTACAGCCATCTCTCTGAAACAACATGGTGTTAGTGGATGGAGTTACAGCCATCTCTCTGAAACAACATGGTGTCAGTGGATGGAGTTACAGCCATCTCTCTGAAACAACATGGTGTCAGTGGATGGAGTTACAGCCATCTCTCTGAAACAACATGGTGTTAGTGGATTGAGTTACAGCCATCTCTCTGAAACAACATGGTGTCAGTGGATGGAGTTACAGCCATCTCTCTGAAACAACATGGTGTTAGTGGATGGAGTTACAGCCATCTCTCTGAAACAACATGGTGTTAGAGGATTGAGTTACAGCCATCTCTCTGAAACAACATGGTGTCAGTGGATTGAGTTACAGCTATCTCTCTGAAACAACATGGTGTTAGAGGATTGAGTTACAGCCATCTCTCTGAAACAACATGGAGGTACAGATGACAGGGAGAATGAGAGAACGATGGAACCAGAGAGATGAGCACTTACAGGTCATAGCGAATCTTCTCGTTCCTTCCTTCTACCCACAAAACACAAGTTAACGTATCTTTCGTTTTCAACTTTTAGCAATGGCTATCGAAGTCACGGGGAGATTTCTGAGCTGGAAAACAGAATAATATTAACAAGTCGGACGATTATAATGCCAAGTCCAATAAAAGTAATGGAGGTGGTAATGACTAGGATTATTACTCAGTTTGCAGTGGAGGCCATTAACCAGACTGCAGTTTAATTGTACATAATGCATTAAGATCCTGATTGAATCCAGACTGTTCATCAACCACATTCAGCTGCTCTGTCTTCAACATAATTGCATGTTGTCTTTTTACTGTTTTGCATTAAAAGCAACTCATCAAAATGATGAGCGGGAACAATTACCCAGGCTCCTTGCCTTCTCTCTACGGGTGTCGGCCTGTCGGCTGTATCCCACCAGCAGCAGCACAGAGCATACTGTGTGTGTGTGTGCGTGTGCGTGTGCGTGTGTGTGTTCGTGCATGAGATTGTGTGTGTATGTGTGAGCTGGTATTTGTTCTAAGATTCTCTTGTCTCTCCAGCTACATTTCTCTGGCGCACGGTCTCTTTGTCTCTCATGTTGCTGTGATTCTGACACATTTTCATATGGAGCTGGTCTGTTGTTCATTCCCTGGGAACCATATAGAGATGGTCTGGAGAGGAGGGCTGTTCGTAGGAACACAGTGAGAGGGAGAGGTGGAATAGGGGAGGAGCTGTTGGGATCTGGGTGTAAAGATATATAAATATACAAAAGTATGTCTACACCCCTTCAAAAAAGTGGATTTGGCTATTTCAGCCACACCTGTTGACGACAGGTGTATAAACTTGAGCACACAGCCATGCAATCTCCATAGACAAACTTTGGCAACAGAATGGAAGAGGGGCTCAGTAACTCTCAACATGGCACCGTCATAGGATGCCACCTTTCCAACAAGTCAGTTCATCAAATGTTTGCCCTGCTAGAGCTGCCCCGGTGAGCTCTATGTGCTGTTATTGTGACGTGGAAGCGTCTCAGATCAACAACGGCTCAATCGAGAAGTGGTAAGCCACATAAGCTCACAGAACAAGACCCCTGAGTAGTGAAGCACGTTGCGCGTCAAAATCGTCTGTCCTCAGTTCAAAGCTGCCTCTGGAAGCAACATGAGCACAATAACTGTTGTTGGGAGCTTCACAAAATGGATTTCCATGGCCGAGCAGTCGCACACAAGCCTAAGATCATCATACACAATGCCAAGCGTCGGATGGAGTGGTGTAAAGCTCGCCGCCATTGGATTCTGGAGCAGTGGAAACGTGTTCTCTGGAGTGATGAATCACGCTTCACCATCTGGCAGTCCGACGGATGAATCTGGGTTTGGTGGATGCCAGGAGAACACTACCTGCCCCAATGCATTTTGCGAACTGTAAAGTTTGATCAAAATCAAATCAAAGTTATTTATATAGCCCTTCGTACATCAGCTGATATCTCAAAGTGCTGTACAGAAACCCAGCCTAAAACCCCAAATAGCAAGCAATGCAGGTGTAGAAGCCCCGGTGGCTAGGAAAAATTCCCTAGAAAGACCAAAACCTTGGAAGAAACCTAGAGAGGAACCAGGCTATGTGGGCTGGCAGTCCTCTTCTGGCTGTGCCGGGTGGAGATTATAACAGAACATGGCCAAGATGTTCAAATGTTCATAAATGACCAGCATGGTCAAATAATAATAATCACAGGAGGAACAGTTGAAACTGGAGCAGCAGCACGGCCAGGTGGACTGGGGACAGCAAGGAGTCATCATGTCAGGTAGTACTGAGGCATGGTCCTAGGGCTTAGGTCCTCCGAGAGAGAGAAAGAAAGAGAGAATTAGAGAGAGCATACTTAAATTCATACAGGACACCGGATAGGACAGGAGAAGTACTCCAGATATAACAAACTAACCCTAGCTCCCCGACACATAAACGTCTGCAGCATAAATACTGGAGGCTGAGACAGGAGGGTTCAGGAGACACTGTGGCCCCATCCGATGACACCCCCGGACAGGGCCAAACAGGAAGGATATAACCCCACTCACTTTGCCAAAGCACAGCCCCCACACCACTAGAGGGATGTCTCTTTTGATGGAGGATGAATAATGGTCTGCGGCTGTTATTCAAGACCCCTTGACTTTTTCCACATTTAATTACGTTACAGCCTTTTCTGAAATTGATTAAATTAATGTTTGTCATCAATCTATACACGATACTCCATAATGACAAAGCAAAAATAGGTTTTTAGTTTTTTTTTCACAAATGTATTAAAAATAAAAGCAGAAATACCTTCATGAACATAAGTATTCAGACCTTTGCTTGAAGACCCAGGTTAATTCTGTTTTCATTGATCATCCCTGACATGTTTCTACAACTTGATTGGAGTCCACCTGTGGTAAATTCTATTGATTGGGACATGATTTGGAAATGCATACACCGGTCTATATTAGGTCACACTGTTAACAGTGCATGTCAAAGCAGAAACCAAGCAATGAGGTGGAAGGAATTGTCCGTAGAGCTCCGAGACAGGATTCTGTCGAGGCACAGATCTGGGGAAGGGCATCAAAAAATACCTGCAGCATTGAAGGTCCCCAAGAACACAGTGGCCTCCATCATTCTTAAATGGAAGAAGTTTGGAGACGCCGTCCGGCCACACTGAGCAATCAGGGGAGAAGGGCCTTGGTCAGGTAGGTAACCAAGAACACAATGGTTACTCTGACAGAGTTCCAGAGTTCCTCTGTGGAGATGGGAGAACCTTCCAGAAGGACATACATCTCTACAACACTCCACCAATCAGGCCTTTGTGGTAGAGTGGTCAGACGGAAGCCACTCCTCAGTAAAAGGCACATGACAGCCCACTTGGAGTTTGCCAAAAGGCACTTAAGGACTCTCAGACCATGATAAACAAGATTCTCTGTTCTGATTAAACCAAGATTGAACTCTTTGGCCTGAATGCCAAGCATCATGGCTGGAGAAAACCTTGCATCATCTCTATGGTGAAGCATGGTAGTGGCAGCATCATGCTGTGGGGATGTTTTTCAGCGGCAGGGACTGGGTGACTAGTCAGGATTGAGGGAAAGATGAATGGAGAAAAGTACAGAGAGATCCTAGATGAAAACCTGCTCCAGAGCGCTCAGTACCTCAGACTGGGGCAAAGCTTCACTTTCCAACAGGACAGTGACCCTAAACACACAGCCAAGATAAGTCTCTGAATGTCCTTGAATGGCCCAGCCAGAGCCCTGACTTAAACCCGAAATAACATCTCTGGAGAAACCTGAAAATAGCTGTGTAGCGATGCTCCTCATCCAACCTGACAGAGCTTGAGAGGATCTACATGGGAGAAATGGGAGAAACTCCCCAAATACAGGTGTGCCAAGATTGTAGCGACATACCCAAGAAGACTGTAGGCTGTACTCGCTGCCAAAGGTGCTTCAACAAAGTACTGAGTAAAGTGTCTGAATAGTTATGTAAATGTAATATTTCAGTTTTTACTTTTTGTTATATTTGCAAAAATTCTACAGACCTGTTTCTGCTTTGTCATTTTGGGGTATTGTGTGTAGATGTAGGAGGGGAAAAACAATTTAAACCATTTTAGAATAAGGCTGTAATGTAACAAAATGTGGAAAACGTCAAGAGGTCAGAATACTTTCCATGGTGCTTGCCTACGGAGCTGTGAGGGGAACGGCACCGCAGTACCTCCAGGCTCTGATCAGGCCCTACACCCAAGCAAGGGCACTGCGTTCATCCACCTCTGGCCTGCTCGCCTCCCTACCATTGAGGAAGTACAGTTCCCGCTCAGCCCAGTCAAAACTGTTCGCTGCTCTGGCCCCCCAATGGTGGAACAAACTCCCTCACGACGCCAGGACAGCGGAGTCAATCACCACCTTCCGGAGACACCTGAAACCCCACCTCTTCAAGGAATACCTAGGATAGGATAAGTAATCCTTCTCACCACCCCCCCTTAATGACTTAGATGCACTATTGTAAAGTGGCTGTTCCACTGGATGTCAGAAGGTGAATTCACCAATTTGTAAGTCGCTCTGGATAAGAGCGTCTGCTAAATGACTTAAATGTAAATGTAAATGTAATGTAAATGAATGCACTGTATATACACTACCGTTCAAAAGTTTGGGGTCGCTTAGAAATGTCCTTGTTTTTGAAAGAAAAGCAAAAAATTTTGTCCATTAAAATAACATAAAATTGATCAGAAATACAGTGTAGACATTGTTAATGTTGTAAATGACTATTGTAGCTAGATTTTTTTTTCTCAAGCTAGAAACTCTAATGCACGTGTCCTCTTGCTCAGTTGTGCACCGGGGCCTCCGACTCCTCTTTCTATTCTGGTTAGAGCCAGTTTGCGTTGTTATGTGAAGTAAGTGGTACACAGCGTTGTATGAGATCTTCAGTTTCTTGGCAATTTCTCGCATTGAATAGCCTTCATTTCTCAGAACAAGAATGGACTGACAAGTTTCAGAAGAAAGGTCTTTGTTTCTGGCCATTTTGATCCTGTAATCGAACCCACAAATGCTGATGCTCCAGACACTCAACTAGTCTAAAGAAGGCCAGTTTTATTGCTTCTTTAATTAGCACAACAGTTTTTAGCTGTGCTAATGTAATTGCAAAAGGGTTTTCTAATGATCAATTAGACTTTTAAAATGATACACTTGAATTAGCTAACATAACGTGCCATTGGAACACAGGAGTGATGGTTGCTGATAATGGGCCTCTGTACGTCTATGTAGATATTCCATAAAAAATCTGCCAAGACCTCAGAAAAAATAATTGTAGACCTCCACAAGTCTGGTTCATCATTGGGAGCAATTTCCAAATGCCTGAAGGCACCACGTTCATCTGTACAAACAATAGTACGCAAGGACCTTTTGCTGGAGAAAACAGGTACAAAAGTATCTATATCCACAGTAAAACGAGTCCTATATCGTCATAACCTGAAAGGCCACTCAGCAAGGAAGAAGCCACAGCTCCAAAACCGCAATAAAAAAGCCAGACTACGTTTTGCAACTGCACATGGGGATAAAGATCGTACTTTTTGGAGAAATGTCCTCTGGTCTGATGAAACAAAAATAGAACTGTTTGGCCATAATGACCATCGTTATGTTTGGAGGTGAAAGGGTGAAGCTTGCAAGCCAAAGAACACCATCCCAAAAGTGAAGCATGGGGGTGGCAGCGTCATGTTGTGGGGGTGCTTTGCTGCAGGAGGGACTGGTGCACTTCACAAAATAAATGGCATCATGAGGTAGGAAAATTATGTGGATATATTGGAGCAACATCTCAAGACATCAGTTAAAGCTTGGTCGCAAATGGGTCTTCCAAATGGACAATGACCCCAAGCATACTTCCAAAGTTGTGGCAAAATGGCCAAAGGACAGCAAAGTCAAGGTATTGGAGTGGCCATCACAAAGCCCTGACCTCAATCTGAAAAAGCGTGTGCGAGCAAGGAGGCCTACAAACCTGACTCAATTACACCAGCTCTGTCAGGAGGAATGGGACAACATTCACCCAACTTATTGTGGGAAGCTTGTGGAAGGCTACCCGAAACGTTTGACCCAAATTAAACAATTTAAAGGCAATGCTACCAAATACTAATTGAGTGTATGTAAACTTCTGACCCACTGGGAATGTGATGAAAGAAATAAAAGCTGAAATAAATCATTCTCTCTACTATTATTCTGACATTTCACATTCTTAAAATAAAGTGATGATCCTAACTGACCTAAGACGGGGAGTTTTTAACTTAAATGTCAGGAAAAATGTTGTATTTGGCTAAGGTGTATGTAAACTTCCGACTATATATATATATATATATATATAGAGAGAGAGAGAGAGAGAGAGAGTACGTGTGAGAGAGAGAGTGTGTGTGAGAGAGAATGAGAGAGTGAGAGTAAGTGCTTCGATAAATTAGTTCCACGTGGCTAAACGGATTATGTCCATTGAGGTTTTGAATGTTTTTTTCTCTCGTTCACTTCAAACCTCTGAAAATCACACTGAGACCCAGAAATAAAAAGGGGAAATATGGAAAACAAGACAAGAAGGAAACCCTTATTTGCCCTTTGCCAGCTGGCCTCTGTCCAAATTACTGCTTGAGTTGTGCCAAACACAACGACAGCCTCATACTGTATCTCTGTCCACACACACGCACGCACACACACACACACACACACACACACACCCACACACACATATGCATGCATGCACGTGCACACACACAGATGCACACACACACAGATGCACACACACACACACACACAAATGCATGAATCCATGTGCACACACACACTATAGCACACACAGTAGCTATAGCCTTTCCTTATTTTGTTTCAGCTCTCTCTCTCTTTTTTCTCCCTCTCTCTCTTTCTCTCCTTTTCTCTTTCTCTCACTCCCTCTCTTTCTCTCCTTTTCTCTCTCCCCCCTCCCTCTCTTTCTCTCCTTTTCTCTCCCCCCTCCCTCTCTTTCTCTCCTTTTCTCTCCCCCCCCTCTCTTTCTCTCCTTTTCTCTCTCCTTTCTCTCCTTTTCTCTCCCCCTCCCTCTCTTTCTCTCCTTTTCTCTCCCCCTCCCTCTCTTTCTCTCCTTTTCTCTCTCCCCCTCCCTCTCCCCTTTTCTCTCTCCCCCTCCCTCTCTTTCTTTCTCCCCTTTTCTCTCTCCCCCTCCCTCTCTTTCTCTCCTTTTCTCTCTCCCCCTCCCTCTCTTTCTCTCCTTTTCTCTCTCCCCCTCCCTCTCTTTATCTCTGAGCGTGTGCATCCTTTCCTTTAGCAAGCCTGAAGAGAAGAGATCCACAACTGTTCTGCACACTGCCCCTCCTCTCTCAAGCATCTCTCCTCTCCTCTCTCTCGGTGTCTCGATCACTCTGTCACTTTTTCTCAATTAGTGCACCTGACAGACAGCTCTGTCTGCCCCTCCTCTCTCTCTCCCTCTCTCTCTCTCTCCTCCCCCTCTCTCTCTGAAATCTTACAACATGTTCCATGGGGCTGTATACAGTTGTACATGTATGTTTTGTGAAAGTGAAAAGCAAACCCCCTATCTACAGTAAGTGAATGAGTGTCTGTGTGTGTGAGATGTTGTAGACTGTAGGCCATACGTTTCGTCAGGCCAACCAAACCACTCAGAATGAAGCTCTACTGGACTGGTCACCCATCCACCATAGTTGTTGCTGAAGCAGCACAGTGCGGTTCAGGTGGGCACCATAGTGTGAGAAGGCTAACAGACCTCTTCCTCTGATTCACTGGGATTATTACTCCTCTGCCTGTATGTGCTGTTGCAGTTTTTTTACAATCACTTTGGCACTAATTTGGGAAAACTTGATGTCATTTTTCAAAACTCACAACCACTGATCAAAATGCACATTTTTCAAAACTCTAACACTTTTTTCCAGTTGCTTGGATACAATACACATAAAGCTAAGATAATTGAACTAAAATCACCTGTTCAAAATTACACAACTAAACATCAAAGTATTACCATTTCAAAATGCAATTCACACATTACATCTGCGATGACTGTCTATTCATTTCATTACAATGATCTAACTATCAATTGATACAACTGCTCAAAATGATAAGTAACTGTTGCGTTACTCTTAATGCATAGTTTTATGGAAACTGACGAACAATATTCCATGTTGAGATCATGAACGTTTCAGGATAACGAGGTCCAATGACACCAATGACCGTGGAACATGAACCGACTGGACTACATTATCTATGGATGTAATATTTCATACATCACTCTTTATCAGACACTGTTTCTATGGTCCCATGTACCACTTTTCCAGACCATGTTTTCATATTTGACTGTGCACTCACCGGCCACTTTATTAGGTACACCCATCTAGTACTGCGTAGGACCCCCTTTTGCCTTCACAACAGCCTGAATTATTCACTGTGTTGTACGTTAACTTCTCTGGGATATAACGGTAGCGTCCCCCATAAAAGTATTATACACCATTTTAAAGATAAACTTCTCGTTAATCCAGCCACAGTGTCTGATTTCAAAAGCACACGTTGTGATTACGTTAGGTCAGCACCGAGCCACAGAAAAACATACAGCCATTTTCCAAAGAAGGAGAGGTGTCACAAAAGTCAGAAATAGCATTATAAATATTCACTTACCTTTGATGATCTTCATCAAAATGCACTCCCAGGAATCCCAGTTCCACAATAAATGTTTGTTTTGTTCGATAAAGTCCATCATTTATGTCCAAATACCTCCTTTTTGTTCGCACGTTTAGTTCACAAATCCAAATTCACAAGGCGCGGCCACTTAGTCCAGATGAAAAGTCAAAAAAGTTCTATTACAGTTCGTAGAAACATGTCAAACGATGTAGAGAATCAATCTTTAGGATGTTTTTATCATAAATCTTCAATAATGTTTCAACCGGAGAATTCCTTTGTCTTTAGAAATGAAAAGGAATGAAGCTCACTCTCACGGCTGCGCGCGTGACTTAGCTCATGGCATTCTGCCAGACACCTGGTTGAAACAGCTCTTATTCGCTCCCACATTTACATTACATTTAAGTAATTTAGCAGACGCTCTTATCCAGAGCGACTTACAAATTGGTGTATTCACCTTCTGACATCAGTGGAACAGCCACTTTACAATAGTGCATCTAAATCATTTAAGGGGGGGGTGAGAAGGATTGCTTTATCCTATCCTAGGTATTCCTTGAAGAGGTGGGGTTTCAGGTGTCTCCGGAAGGTGGTGATTGACTCCGCTGTCCTGGCGTCGTGAGGGAGTTTGTTCCACCATTGGGGGGCCAGAGCAGCAAACAGTTTTGACTGGGCTGAGCGGGAACTGTACTTCCTCAGTGGTAGGGAGGCGAGCAGGCCAGAGGTGGATGAACGCAGTGCCCTTGTTTGGGTGTAGGGCCTGATCAGAGCCTGGAGGTACTGCGGTGCCGTTCCCCTCACAGCTCCGTAGGCAAGCACCATGGTCTTGTAGCGGATGCGAGCTTCAACTGGAAGCCAGTGGAGAGAGCGGAGGAGCGGGGTGACGTGAGAGAACTTGGGAAGGTTGAACACCAGACGGGCTGCGGCGTTCTGGATGAGTTGTAGGGGTTTAATGGCACAGGCAGGGAGCCCAGCCAACAGCGAGTTGCAGTAATCCAGACGGGAGATGACAAGTGCCTGGATTAGGACCTGCGCCGCTTCCTGTGTGAGGCAGGGTCGTACTCTGCGGATGTTGTAGAGCATGAACCTACAGGAAGGGGCCACCGCCTTGATGTTAGTTGAGAACGACAGGGTGTTGTCCAGGATCACGCCAAGGTTCTTAGCGCTCTGGGAGGAGGACACAATGGAGTTGTCAACCGTGATGGCGAGATCATGGAACGGGCAGTCCTTCCCCGGGAGGAAGAGCAGCTCCGTCTTGCCGAGGTTCAGCTTGAGGTGGTGATCCGTCATCCACACTGATATGTCTGCCGGACATGCAGAGATGCGATTCGCCACCTGGTCATCAGAAGGGGAAAGGATAAGATTAATTGTGTGTCGTCTGCATAGCAATGATAGGAGAGACCATGTGAGGTTATGACAGAGCCAAGTGACTTGGTGTACAGCGAGAAAAGGAGAGGGCCTAGAACAGAGCCCTGGGGGACACCAGTGGTGAGAGCGCGTGGCGAGGAGACAGATTCTCGCCACACCACCTGGTAGGAGCGACCTGTCAGGTAGGACGCAATCCAAGCGTGGGCCGCACCGGAGATGCCCAACTCGGAGAGGGTGGAGAGGAGGATCTGATGGTTCACAGTGTCGAAGGCAGCCGATAGGTCTAGAAGGATGAGAGCAGAGGAGAGAGAGTTAGCTTTAGCAGTGCGGAGCGCCTCCGTGATACAGAGAAGAGCAGTCTCAGTTGAATGACTAGTCTTGAAACCTGACTGATTTGGATCAAGAAGGTCATTCTGAGAGAGATAGCGGGATAGCTGGCCAAGGACGGCACGTTCAAGAGTTTTGGAGAGAAAAGAAAGAAGGGATACTGGTCTGTAGTTGTTGACATCGGAGGGATCGAGTGTAGGTTTTTTCAGAAGGGGTGCAACTCTCGCTCTCTTGAAGACGGAAGGGACGTAGCCAGCGGTCAGGGATGAGTTGATGAGCGAGGTGAGGTAAGGGAGAAGGTCTCCGGAAATGGTCTGGAGAAGAGAGGAGGGGATAGGGTCAAGCGGGCAGGTTGTTGGGTGGCCGGCCGTCACAAGAAGCGAGATTTCATCTGGAGAGAGAGGGGAGAAAGAGGTCAGAGCACAGGGTAGGGCAGTGTGAGCAGAACCAGCGGTGTCGTTTGACTTAGCAAACGAGGATCGGATGTCGTCGACCTTCTTTTCAAAATGGTTGACGAAGTCATCTGCAGAGAGGGAGGAGGGGGGGAGGGGGAGGAGGATTCAGGAGGGAGGAGAAGGTGGCAAAGAGCTTCCTAGGGTTAGAGGCAGATGCTTGGAATTTAGAGTGGAAGAAAGTGGCTTTAGCAGCAGAGACAGAGGAGGAAAATGTAGAGAGGAGGGAGTGAAAGGATGCCAGGTCCGCAGGGAGGCGAGTTTTCCTCCATTTCCGCTCGGCTGCCCGGAGCACTGTTCTGTGAGCTCGCAATGAGTCGTCGAGCCACGGAGCGGGAGGGGAGGACCGAGCCGGCCTGGAGGATAGGGGACATAGAGAGTCAAAGGATGAAGAAAGGGAAGAGAGGAGGGTTGAGGAGGCAGAATCAGGAGATAGGTTGGAGAAGGTATGAGCAGAGGGAAGAGATGATAGGATGGAAGAGGAGAGAGTAGCGGGGGAGAGAGAGCGAAGGTTGGGACGGCGCGATACCATCCGAGTAGGGGCAGTGTGGGAAGTGTTGGATGAGAGCGAGAGGGAAAAGGATACAAGGTAGTGGTCGGAGACTTGGAGGGGAGTTGCAATGAGGTTAGTGGAAGAACAGCATCTAGTAAAGATGAGGTCGAGCGTATTGCCTGCCTTGTGAGTAGGGGGAAGGTGAGAGGGTGAGGTCAAAAGAGGAGAGGAGTGGAAAGAAGGAGGCAGAGAGGAATGAGTCAAAGGTAGACGTGGGGAGGTTAAAGTCGCCCAGGACTGTGAGAGGTGAGCCGTCCTCAGGAAAGGAGCTTATCAAGGCATCAAGCTCATTGATGAACTCTCCGAGGGAACCTGGAGGGTGATAAATGATAAGGATGTTAAGCTTGAAAGGGCTGGTAACTGTGACAGCATGGAATTCAAAGGAGGCGATAGACAGATGGGTAAGGGGAGAAAGAGAGAATGACCACTTGGGAGAGATGAGGATCCCGGTGCCACCACCCCGCTGACCAGAAGCTCTCGGGGTGTGCGAGAACACGTGGGCGGACGAAGAGAGAGCAGTAGGAGTAGCAGTGTTGTCTGTGGTGATCCATGTTTCCGTCAGTGCCAAGAAGTCGAGGGACTGGAGGGAGGCATAGGCTGAGATGAACTCTGCCTTGTTGGCCGCAGATCGGCAGTTCCAGAGGCTACCGGAGACCTGGAACTCCACGTGGGTCGTGCGCGCTGGGACCACCAGATTAGGGTGGCCGCGGCCACGCGGTGTGGAGCGTTTGTATGGTCTGTGCAGAGAGGAGAGAACAGGGATAGATAGACACATAGTTGACAGGCTACAGAAGAGGCTACGCTAATGCAAAGGAGATTGGAATGACAAGTGGACTACACTTATCGAATGTTCAGAATGTTAAGCTTACGTAGCAAGAATCTTATTGACTAAAATGATTGAAATGATACAGTACTGCTGGAGTAGGCTAGCTGGCAGTGGCTACGTTGTTGACACTACACTAATCAAGTCGTTCCGTCGAGTGTAATAGTTTCTACAGTGCTGCTATTCGGGGGCTAGCTGGCTAGCTAGCAGTGTTGATTACGTAACGTTACGTTAAAAGAACGACAATAGCTGGCTAGCTAACCTAGAAAATCGCTCCAGACTACACAATTGTCTTAGATACAAAGATGGCTATGTAGCTAGCTAGCTACGATCAAACAAATCAAACCGTTGTACTGTAATGAAGTGAAATGAAAATGTGATACTACCTGTGGAGCGAGGCGGAATGTTGACCGGGTTGTTGAAGTTCAAATCGGAAGACGTTGGCTAGCTGTTGGCTAGCTAGCTAGCAGTAACTCCTACGTTAAGGACGACAAGTAGCTGGCTAGCTAACCTCAGTAAATTAAGATAATCACTCTAAGTCTACACACTCTAAACTACACAATTACCTTGGATACGAAGACAGCAAAGACAACTATGTAGCTAGCTAACACTACACTAATCGAGTCGTTGAGTGTAATAGTTTCTACAGTGCTAGTGGACGTTAGCTAGCTGCTGGGCAGATAGCAGTGTAGACTACGTTAGGACGACGAAATACGATAATTACGCAATTATCTTTGATACAAAGACGGCTATGTAGCTAGCTAAGAAGAAATTGCTAAGATTAGACAAATCAAACCGTTGTACTATAATGAAATGTAATGAAAAGTTATACTACCTGCGGACCGAAGTGTAGATGCGACCGCTCGCTCCAACCCGGAGCCTGAAACAACGTTCTAAAGACTGTTGACATCTAGTGGAAGCCTTAGGAAGTGTAATACCCCATAGACACTGTATATTGGATAGGCGATGACTTGAAAAACTACAAACCTCAGATTTCCTACTTCCTGGTTGGATTTTTGCCTGCCATATGAGTTCCGTTATACTCACAGACATCATTCAAACAGTTTTAGAAAAACTTCATAGTGTTATCTATCCAAATTTACTAATTATATTCATATTCTACCTTTTGGGCCTGAGTAGCAGGCAGTTTACTCTGGGCACCTTATTATCCAAGCTACTCAATACTGCCCCCCAGTTCCAAAGAAGTTAAGAGATGCCCTTCTGCACACCACTGTTTTAAACAGCTGTTATTTGAGCGTTTGTGGCCTTTCTGTTAGCTTGAATGAGTCTGGACATTCTCCTCTGACCTCTCTCATTAACAAGGTGTTTTTGCCCACAGAACTGCCGCTCACTGAATGTGTTTTGTTTATCGCACCATTCTCTGTAAACTCTAGAGACTGTAGTGCATAACAATCTCAGGAGGCAGCTGTTTCTGAGATGCTGGAATCACCATGTGTGACATCAACAATCATACCACGGTCAAAGTTGCTTAGATTACGCATCTTGCCCGTTCTAATGTTTGGTCAAACAACATCTAAAGATATCTACTCTATATAGTCTATATATTGAGTTGCAGGCAGCCACATGATTCGCTGTTCGAATGTAACCATCCTTGATGAGCTAAATCAGGTCTGTAGAGCTGATGGTATGACCTATGTCATTGTGTGGGATAATGTCAGGTTCCACCATGCTCAAATGGTGCAAGCATGGTTTCAGGCCCATCCACAATTTACCACCCTGTACCTACCACCATACTCTTCTTTCCTAAAACCCAAGTAAGGAATTTTTCTCCACATGGAGGTGGAAGCTATATGATAGGCGCCCTCACGAACAAGCCACCCTTCTCCAGGCCAGGTGAGGAACACTGCAGTGATGTTTTACAGTAAGCCAGGTGAGGAACACTGCAATGATGTTTTACAGTAAGCCAGATGAGGAACACTGCAGTGATGTTTTACAGTAAGTCAGGTGAGGGACACTGCAGTGATATTTTACAGTAAGCCAGGTGAGGAACACTGCAGTGATGTTTTACAGTAAGCCAGGTGAGGAACACTGCAGTGATGTTTTACAGTAAGCCAGGTGAGGAACACTGCAGGTGATGTTTTACAGTAAGCCAGGTGAGGAACACTGCAGTGATGTTTTACAGTAAGCCAGGTGAGGAACACTGCAGTGATGTTTTACAGTAAGCCAGGTGAGGAACACTGCAGTGATGTTTTACAGTAAGCCAGGTGAGGAACACTGCAGGTGATGTTTTACATTAAGCCAGGTGAGGAACACTGCAGTGATGTTTTACAGTAAGCCAGGTGAGGAACACGGCAGTGATGTTTTACAGTAAGCCAGGTGAGGAACACTACAGTTGACCTTTAACTGTTTTTTATTTTTTTGTAGCTAATTATTTTTGCTTTGATTCAAGGAAACCTATGTTGTGATTTTATTGTATTTCATCAATAAATTTCATATTTTGTTCAATGATTCCACTGTGTCTGTAGTATTCTCTCTACTAGTCCTTGTACAGTGATCTAAATGAATGGTCCTATGGTATTTCATGATAAATTAGTTATTTGAACCAATGATTCTGCAAGTGCAAGGTTTCTTTAATGATATGAATGCACAATGCAATGTTTTAAACATTGGCCAGTCTGTGTTAGAAGTGGAGACCGTTTTGAGTTTTGTGTCTAGAGTTTTGAAAAAGGAGCTCAAGGTTCTGAAATTAGTGCCAAAGTGATTGTTAGAAACTGTAAATAAACAGCTCTTCTTTGTCCTTTGTGTGTGTGTGTGTGTGTGTGTGTGTGTGTGTGTGTGTGTGTGTGTGTGTGTGTGTGTGTGTGTGTGTGTGTGTGTGTGTGTGTGTGTGTGTGTGCGGGTGTGTGCGGGGGTGTGTGTGTGTGTGTGTGTGTGTGTCTTACGCTGCAGCTATGGACGTTCTATTGTTCTATAATTCTCTGCTACTGCTCCCACTGTGGAGAGGACATGTGCTGCACTCTCCGCTGTCATTCACTCACACACGCCCTGTGTGTGTGTATGCATGTGTTTGAGTCTGTGTCTGTGCGCCTGTGTTTATGCATGTGTGTGTGTGTGTGTGTGTGTGTGTGCGTCAGCAGTCTGCGT
>NW_027000596.1:75000-92255 GCF_036934945.1 Oncorhynchus masou masou
ACCATTTGGGATAGACTCTTATTTGCTTTAAATGTATATTTGTTCTATGATAAAGTCCTTTTTAAATGGCGATGCTTAACATTTCTGTAACATTTCATGGACATGTTTGTTCCCCCGTTAGTATGACTATTTAGTTTGATTCAGTTCTATCCCTCTGCTGCTTTGAGCCAGCTTGAAATAGATACAGTATATTAACATCTATGGTTGATTATGGACCGGATAAACTCCCAAGCGAGGTAACAGCCTCTGACAGAGCTGTGATGGGCCTCTGATGCATGAAGAAGATGTTGTCTCTCCTTCTCTCTCTACCTTCTCTATCTCCTTCTCTCTCTACCTTCTCTCTTCTTCTATGTCTCCTTCTCTCTCTCCTTCTCTGTCTCCTTCTCTATCTCCTTCTCTGTCTCCTCTCTCTACCTTCTCTGTCTCCTTCTCTCTCCTTTCTGTCCTTCTCTCTCTACCTTCTCTCTCCTTCTCTGTCTCCTTCTCTCTCTACCTTCTCTCTTCTTCTCTGTCTCATTCTCTCTTATTCTGTGTCTCCTCTCTCTCCTTCTCTCTTCTTCTATGTCTCCTTCTCTCTCTACCTGCTCTCTCCGTCTCTCTCTCCTTCTCTGTCTCCTTCTCTCTCTCCTTCTCTATCTCCTTCTCTGTCTCCTTCTCTCTCTACCTTCTTTCTTCTTCTGTCTCCTTCTCTCTCTACCTGCTCTCCTTCTCTCTCCTTTCTGTCCTTCTCTCTCTACCTTCTCTCTCCTTCTCTGTCTCCTTCTCTCTCTACCTGCTCTCTCCTTCTCTGTCTCCTTCTCTCTCTCCTCTCTCTACCTTCTCTGTCTCCTTCTCTCTCCTTTCTGTCCTTCTCTCTCTACCTTCTCTCTCCTTCTCTGTCTCCTTCTCTCTCTACCTGCTCTCCCCTTCTCTGTCTCCTTCTCTCTCTCCTCTCTCTACCTTCTCTGTCTCCTTCTCTCTCCTTTCTGTCCTTCTCTCTCTACATTATGTCTCCTTCTCTGTCTCCTTCTCTCTCTACCTGCTCTCCTTCTCTCTCTCCTTCTCTGTCTCCTTCGCTCTCTCCTCTCTCTACCTTCTCTGTCTCCTTCTCTCTCCTTTCTGTCCTTCTCTCTCTACCTTCTCTCTCCTTCTCTGTCTCCTTCTCTCTCTACCTGCTCTCCCCTTCTCTGTCTCCTTCTCTCTCTCCTCTCTCTACCTTCTCTGTCTCCTCTCTCCTTTCTGTCCTTCTCTCTCTACCTTCTGTCTCCTTCTCTGTCTCCTTCTCTCTCTACCTGCTCTCCCCTTCTCTGTCTCCTTCTCTCTCTCCTCTCTCTACCTTCTCTGTCTCCTTCTCTCTCATTTCTGTCCTTCTCTCTCTACATTCTGTCTCCTTCTCTGTCTCCTTCTCTCTCTACCTGCTCTCCCCTTCTCTGTCTCCTTCTCTCTCTCCTCTCTCTACCTTCTCTGTCTCCTTCTCTCTCCTTTCTGTCCTTCTCTCTCTACATTCTGTCTCCTTCTCTCTCTACCTGCTCTCCCCTTCTCTATCTCCTTCTCTCTCTCCTCTCTCTACCTTCTCTGTCTCCTTCTCTCTCCTTTCTGTCCTTCTCTCTCTACATTCTGTCTCCTTCTCTCTCTACCTGCTCTCTCCTTATCTGTCTCCTTCTCTCTCTCCTCTCTCTACCTTCTCTGTCTCCTTCTCTCTCCTTTCTGTCCTTCTCTCTCTACATTCTGTCTCCTTCTCTCTCTACCTGCTCTCTCCTTATCTGTCTCCTTCTCTCTCTCCTCTCTCTACCTTCTCTGTCTTCTTCTCTCTCCTTTCTGTCCTTCTCTCTCTACATTCTCTCTTCTTCTCTGTCTCCTTCTCTCTCTACCTGCTCTCTCCTTCTCTCTCTCCTTCTCTCTCCTTCTTTCTGTCCTTCCTTTCTCTACCTTCAAGGTCCTTTGTGTTTGAAATGTAGTCCTGGTAGATTGTGTAAATCTTCTGCAGATGGGCTTGTTGTCATAGAACCAGGTGCCGAGTCTTGAAGGTCTCCAGACAAATTGATCTTTCAACTCTAGAAAAGGGCAGCGAAGGGCAACAGCCAGTCAGTGTAGGTAGAGGCCTTCAATCCAATGGAAATATCACATATTGGCCCTTTAAAATTGGGGCCTGTGTTATCTCTTGCTTCAGACAGAAGGAACATCTAGCTTCCTCAGCTCAGAGACAGCCATATGTTTAGATGGAACATTTCCTCCATTACCGCAATCCCCAAGACAGAGATTGTCTCCTATTGTTTACATTCGAAACCCAAGTAGTGAATATGACAAGCCGAGGCTGTATAGTTATTAGTGTATATACAACACAACCAGCTGCATGGGACCTAATTGATCATATGTCATTTCCACAGTCCACGGGATGACTCTAACTCAGTGCTCTCTCTCTCTCTCTCTCTCTCTCTCTCTCTCTCTCTCTCTCTCTCTCTCCCAGCAGCCCCGGGGTATCCTCGATTCTCAGGGAGTCTTGCCCACACCTTCCTTCCCATGAGCCACTTGGATCACCATGCCAACAGCGGCGTCCTCTACGGGCAGCACCGTTTCTACGACACCCAAAAAGGTGAGTGGCAAACAAATTAAAATTCAATCAGACAGAATGAAGATATTGAAATCCAATTGAACACAACAAAGTATGATGTAATTGGATAATGGATATTGCTCGCTATGTGGATGCCCACAGGGATATTACCTTAAATGTAATAATGTAATCCTGTCTTTTAGATTTGCTGCCTGGTTGGCCAATTGATGTTTTTTAAAGGGGAAGTTCAGGATTTTACAGCT
This sequence comes from Oncorhynchus masou masou, assembly GCF_036934945.1. Classification (NCBI taxonomy): domain Eukaryota; kingdom Metazoa; phylum Chordata; class Actinopteri; order Salmoniformes; family Salmonidae; genus Oncorhynchus; species Oncorhynchus masou. Next base: position 77,794 of record NW_027000596.1, read on the forward strand.
TGATATTTCCTCAGCCTGAAAGTCGTCTATGGGCCAGTAAAAACTGTAATCCATGGTTTGGTTTTCTATTAAAACAGACACTACAAACTTAAGTTACCTTTACCCACTACTACCTAACAGTCAACGGAAGCAAATCTTGTTTGTTAAAGTCCAAATCACCTCTAAGTAACATCAAACCAAATATCAGTAGATTTGGTCATGACATTTTAACAATTACACACATTAGCCATTAACTTGTGAGCAAGTGGTGGCTAAAGTGACTGAAGCCTGCAGTGGCTGTTGAAGGGAAAACAAACCACGAATTGCACTTTCCAACACAAATCTCTAAAATCCTGAACTTCCCCTTTAGGAGTCTGTTTCTCTCTACCGAACTGAAATATAAATGCAACATACAACAATTTAAACGATTTGACTGATTTTCAGTTCATATAAGGAAATCAGTCAATTGAAATAAATAAATTAGGCCCTAATCTATGGATTTCACATGAATGGGCATTGGCACAGCATGGGTGGGCCTGGGAGGGTATAGGTCCTCTATAGGTTCTCTGGCAACAGTTCTGGTGGACATTCCTGCAGTCAGCATGCCAATTGCACACTCCCTCAAAACTTGAAACATCTGAGGCATTGTGTTGTGTGACAAAACCAGCATATTTTAGAGTGGCCTTTCATTGTCCCCAGCACAAGGTGCACCTGTGTAATGATCCTGCTGTAATCAGCTTCTTGATATGCCACACCTGTCAGGTGGATGGATCATCTTGCTCACTAACAGGGATGTAAACACATTTGTGGACAAAATAATATTTTTGTGCGTTTAGAACATTTCTGGGATCTTTTATTTCAGCTCATGAAACATGGGACCAACACTTTACATGTGGCCTTTATATTTTTGTTCAGTATAGAACATTTAAATATTTTATATTTATATAATTTGGAACTTTTATATCTTACAGAGAACTTCTATCTAAGAAGCCTTCCGTCCCAGCCCCCTCTCATCTCAGCCAATCACGGTCTTCCGCCCATCTCCAGGGCGGGGCCGGGTCACCCTCAGGGCTCCTGCAGTCGGGACATGGACCCAGGGGGCGGAGTCAGCCTACACAAGGGCCTGAAGGAGGGGTCCGTGGAGAGAGGGGTGGTCCCCAGCACCAAGGACAAGGAGAGGCCCAGCAGCAAACAGGAGGCCAAGGAGCGTCAGCAACACCATAGCCACCACCCCCAGCCCTCACATCCACACCACCACCACCCACACCCCGGCCACACACAGCCCCACCCCCACCAGCAGCACCCCCAGTACCCCCAGCACCCGGTCTCCCTGGAGGAGGTCAATAGCAGAGCTCTGGAGAGGCACATGGAGCACCAACAGACCTTAGGAATGACCAGAACCCTCAGCGCCTGCCTGCTCAATGGAAAGATGCAGAACGGGGGGGACTCTGGGACGGGGGGAGCCAAGGCTTCCATGACTAGCTATGGGGGGGAGGTGGTGGGGAGCAGGGGGGCTCAGACACAGGCCAGCCACAGACACATGGAGGGTGGGGGGAACATCCGCTGCACCAAGGAAGGGGTGAGCGGCGAGATGAGGATCAGTGAGCAGCCTTCGGACTGTCTGGAGGGGAGGGGCCAGATGCTCCACCACGCCCTTCCCTACTCCGTGGCGCCGCCCCTGCAAATGGGTTCAGCTGCTGGGGGAGGCCACCCCCACCTCCACCCCCACCACCACCCTCACCCGCATCCTGGGGGGTTCCACTGCCTTCAGCTCCACCCCAGCCACCCCCACCACCCCCACACACACCACCACCCGGACTTCTTCTGCCCGCCTCCACCTGCCCCTCTAACCAACCCCTCGCCGCATGAGAGGGGAGGGGAGGGGGCGAGACCCCAAAGTGACAGGGCCCACGTTCATACCATCTGTAGGGGGAGGACACTTGGGGGACAAGTCCAGCGGGCAACCCTTCCAGATGGGCACCCCACCCGACTGCCAGGGGTTGGTGGGTGGGGGCGGCAGTGCCAAGGACAAGGCCATGGAGAAGAGTCCCTGGCACAGGAAACAGCAGCAGCAGCTGTACAGAAAGGCTGAGAAGACCCCGGAATGGATGCAGCAGCAGAGTCACCACCCCCAACAACCCCATCCCCAACAACCCCTTCCCCAGCAGCCCCAACAGCCCCAGCCCCAACAAACCCAGCCCCAACAACCCCAGACCCAACAACCCCTTCCCCAGCAGCCCCAGACCCAGCAGCACCAAGCCGTGCGTTCTCGCAGCGTCGAATGCATCAATAGCGTGGGAGTGGACACCACCGATGTGTTCCGGCCCTCTCTTCCCCAGGGAGCCAAGGCCGGACACTCCCTCCCCCCACTCTGTCAACACCTCCCCCTACAGAGACTGCTCCCTCCCGGGCCCCCTGCCCAACGCCTCACCCCTGGGGGGTCGAGGAGGTGCAGGCGGTGGTGCTGGAGGTGGGAGTTGTTCCTTACAGAGAGATGGTCAGAAGGTGGCACGTATTCGCCACCAGCAGCACGGTGGGCCTGGCCCGGACCCCCCAGCAGCAGAGCTGAACCAGAACAACAAACAGAACCAGGACCTGAACAGGAAGCTGGAGATGTCCCCGTACGGCTACAGCAACAGTGGGCAGGGACAGCAGCATCACCCCCAGCAGCCCCCGGTTCCTCCCTGGGCCATGAGGCCTCACCACGTCCACCCTGCAGAGGAGGAGCAGCAGCGGAAGGCCTACATGGAGTCTCTCAGTGGTGGCAGGCAACAGCCCCAGCAACAACCAGGGCAAGGTATGGGCCTCCCTCCTCATCCTTCTCCCCAGCCCCAGCCACCTCCACCCCCAGCCCCCTCTCAGCAGCAGCAAGACCCCCAGGTCGCCTCACAGGCCCAGGAGGAGAGCAGTGCCATGAAGAGCCTGCTGAAGTACAGCACCCAGCAGCAGCCCCTGCTCCTCTCCCAGAAGAGTCCCTTCGGAGGCCTGGGAAGCCTCAAATCCGCTGGTCCTGGGGGTCCTGGAGGTGGAGCCCCCGGGGTTAGCTGCACCCTGCAAGGCAGCAAACAACAACAGGCCCTGCCCACTAGGAAGGGCCAGGCCAATGACGGAGAGCGCTCTGACTGTGGGGGCGTGGCCGGGAGGTGGGCGAGGCGGTGGGTCACGGTGAGGGAGAGGTGCGCCAACCGCCTGTGGGCACGCAGTCGCTGTGGCGAGGCAGAGGGAACCGTCCTGTCGCCCGGTGGACGCCCACCCCAACAGCCGGCAGGGGCGGGTGCACCCCTCCATGAAAGGTACGGGGTAACCTCTGGGCCTTTGGGGTCACTTGCTTAAATAAACAGAAGGAGCAGGGGAACTGAGCAGAGATTATTTATCTACGACCTTTGGAAGACCTCACTGATGAAAAATAAACAGCGGGCTTTGCCAAAGCCTAAAGTAGAAACAGCTTTATTTGACTAAACAGTTAGAGGCACTGGGAAGAAAAGAGAGGAGGAGAGGAGTACAAGGCAGGAGATCTGAGTCTGTGGCAGTAGAGCTGTAGTAGGTATGATTGGGAGAGAGAGAGAGAGAGGCAGGCAGTAGAGCTGTAGTAGGTATGGTTGGGAGAGAGAGAGAGAGACAGGCAGTAGAGCTGTAGTAGGTAGGGTTGGGAGAGAGAGAGAGAGAGAGAGAGAGAGGCAGGCAGTAGAGCTGTAGTAGGTATGTTTGGGGAGAGAGAGAGAGAGAGAGGCAGGCAGTAGAGCTGTAGTAGGTATGGTTGGGAGAGAGAGAGAGAGACAGGCAGTAGAGCTGTAGTAGGTAGGGTTGGGAGAGAGAGAGAGCGAGAGAGAGAGAGGCAGGCTGTAGAGCTGTAGTAGGTATGGTTGGGAGAGAGAGAGAGAGAGAGAGAGGCAGGCAGTAGAGCTATAGTAGGTATGTTTGGGAGAGAGAGAGAGAGAGAGAGGCAGGCAGTAGAGCTGTAGTAGGTACAGTTGGGAGAGAGAGAGAGGCAGGCAGTAGAGCTGTAGTAGGTCTGGTTGGGAGAGAGAGAGAGAGAGGCAGGCAGTAGAGCTGTAGTAGGTCTGGTTGGGAGAGAGAGAGAGAGAGAGAGAGGCAGGCAGTAGAGCTGTAGTAGGTATGGTTGGGAGAGAGAGAGAGAGAGAGAGAGGCAGGCAGTAGAGCTGTAGTAGGTATGGTTGGGAGAGAGAGAGAGAGGCAGGCAGTAGAGCTGTAGTAGGTATGGTTGGGAGAGAGAGAGAGAGGCAGGCAGTAGAGCTGTAGTAGGTATGTTTGGGAGAGAGAGCGAGAGAGAGAGAGGCAGGCAGTAGAGCTGTAGTAGGATGTTTGGGAGAGAGAGAGAGAGAGAGAGAGAGGCAGGCAGTAGAGCTGTAGTAGGTATGTTTGGGAGAGAGAGCGAGAGAGAGAGAGGCAGGCAGTAGAGCTGTAGTAGGTATGTCTGGGAGAGAGAGCGAGAGAGAGAGGCAGGCAGTAGAGCTGTAGTAGGTATGGTTGAGAGAGAGAGAGAGACAGGCAGTAGAGCTGTAGTAGGTATGGTTGGGAGAGAGAGACAGAGATAGACAGGCTATAGAGCTGTAGTAGGTATGGTTGGGAGAGAGAGAGAGAGGCAGGCTATAGAGCTGTAGTAGGTATGGTTGGGAGAGAGAGAGAGAGAGAGAGAGAGAGGCAGGCAGTAGAGCTGTAGTAGGTATGTTTGGGAGAGAGAGCGAGAGACAGAGAGGCAGGCAGTAGAGCTGTAGTAGGTCTGGTTGGGAGAGAGAGAGAGAGAGGCAGGCAGTAGAGCTGTAGTAGGTATGGTTGGGAGAGAGAGCGAGAGAGAGAGAGGCAGGCAGTAGAGCTGTAGTAGGTCTGGTTGGGAGAGAGAGAGAGAGAGGCAGGCAGTAGAGCTGTAGTAGGTATGTTTGGGAGAGAGAGCGAGAGAGAGAGAGGCAGGCAGTAGAGCTGTAGTAGGTCTGGTTGGGAGAGAGAGAGAGAGAGAGAGAGGCAGGCAGTAGAGCTGTAGTAGGTATGGTTGGGAGAGAGAGAGAGAGAGGCAGGCAGTAGAGCTGTAGTAGGTATGTTTGGGAGAGAGAGAGAGAGAGAGGCAGGCAGTAGAGCTGTTGTAGGTATGTTTGGGAGAGAGAGAGAGAGAGGCAGGCAGTAGAGCTGTAGTAGGTATGTTTGGGAGAGAGAGCGAGAGAGAGAGAGGCAGGCAGTAGAGCTGTAGTAGGTATGGTTGGGAGAGAGAGAGAGAGAGAGAGAGCAGGCAGGCAGTAGAGCTGTAGTAGGTATGTTTGGGAGAGAGAGCGAGAGAGAGAGAGGCAGGCTGTAGAGCTGTTGTAGGTATGTTTGGGAGAGAGAGAGAGAGAGGCAGGCAGTAGAGCTGTAGTAGGTATGTTTGGGAGAGAGAGCGAGAGAGAGAGAGGCAGGCAGTAGAGCTGTAGTAGGTATGGTTGGGAGAGAGAGAGAGAGAGAGAGGCAGGCAGGCAGTAGAGCTGTAGTAGGTATGTTTGGGAGAGAGAGAGAGAGAGAGAGACAGGCAGTAGAGCTGTAGTAGGTATGGTTGGGAGAGAGAGAGAGGCAGGCAGTAGAGCTGTAGTAGGTATGGTTGGGAGAGGGAGAGAGAGAGAGAGAGAGAGACAGGCTATAGAGCTGTAGTAGGTATGGTTGGGAGAGAGAGAGTTTTTTTTTAGTTTTAAATACTCTTTATTGGGTCTGGGGGCCCACCACACAATAAATACTCATACAAAACCACAGTTACACATCAATTAAAAACATAACTCCAATACTTCCTCCACAGCAACTAAACACAACAGCCTCTGAATACCCCATATACTCAAAAACAGATCGATATTGTTGACAAGTTTATAATAGGCAAACTCAACCCTTAGTCTCGCTGCCAACATTCCCTCCAGCATTCCCACCACATCCACAGACCCCTGTCTCGGAATGCTGTTCTTTCGGGTCTTCCATATCACTAATTTTGCTACGCCTAACACAAAATGAAGTAACACAACTATACACCCTTTTGACTGAACCTGTACTTTGGCCCAAATATATACAGTTGAGAAGAGAAAACCTCTCCCAACGTTGAGAATCAATCAGCGATCAGGTCAATCATCCCGACCAACCTGGGACACAGTAAAAACAGATTCAGGGATTCAGACTCAGCACAGAATGGACACCCCTCCCCAACAGTAGGGTCCAGATGCATGTTGGTGGCTATAGCTCCATGTATTATCCTCCATTGGAGGTCAGCTGTCCTCTTATCAATAGGCAGTTTGTATAATGATCGCCAACAGCCTTTTGGAGAGGCACCTGGACCAAGCACATCCGCCCACCTCGTCGATTTGACCCCTTCCAGGGAAGAGGCATGGAACACCTTTCCACATGTTCTGTACATGGCCTTCTTTCCAACCTCCTTGAACTCCTCCAGCTCCGGGGTATCGAAGGAAAGCAGCATCCCCACCTCCTTGAACTCCCCCAGCTCCGGGGTATCGAAGGGAAGCAGCATCCCCACCTCCCTGAACTCCTCCAGCTCCGGGTACCCAGCATCCCCACCTCCTTGAACTCCTCCAGTACCGAAGGAAAGCAGCATCCCCACCTCCTTGAACTCCTCCAGCTCCGGGGTACCGAAGGAAAGCAGCATCCCCACCTCCTTGAAACTCCCCCAGCTCCGGGGTACCGAAGGAAAGCAGCATCCCCACGTCCTGAACTCCTCCAGCTCCGGGTACCGAAGGAAAGCAGCATCCCCACCTCCTTGAACTCCCCCAGCTCCGGGGTACCGAAGGAAAGCAGCATCCCCACCTCCTTGAACTCCCCCAGCTCCGGGGTACCGAAGGAAAGCAGCATCCCCACGTCCTTGAACTCCCCCAGCTCCGGGGTATCGAAGGAAAGCAGCATCCCCACCTACTTGAACTCCCCCAGCTCCGGGGTATCGAAGGAAAGCAGCATCCCCACCTCCTTGAACCCCTCCAGCTCCGGGGTATTGAAGGAAAGCAGCATCCCCACCTCCTTGAACCCCTCCAGCTCCGGGGTATCGAAGGAAAGCAGCATCCCAACGTCCTCCTCGAATGCCCCCATCGCAGCACTAACAATCAGTGCAGGGAACACGTCATCCAGACCCTCCTTCCACCGATCAGAATTGGAAGTGTCAGTCACATACTGCAGATGAAGCACTGGCAAGGAGTCACAGACCTCAGCGATGACCTTCCTCAGTAGGCGAGATGATCGGATCCGCGCTCTTTCTCCCAGCTCCTCCAATGATCTGCTCCTGCTCCGCATCAGATGACCCAGCTTGGTACACCCCACACCTAACAGGCATGAACGTAGGCTGGCTGAACCCAGAACACTGGACTGGATGGCAGTGTTGTGAAAAAGAGGCTCTTCAAAAAGCCACATCCCTGGTGGCGTGCCGCCTTACGGGACTTGACAAGGACTCTCCAAGCCTGCATAACAGACTCATAAAATGGAGTCAGGCCAGGCAACTCACCCCCCTCCAGCTTTAAGAGGAAAAGGTGCTTGTCTAAGCCCAAACAGCCCACTCTCCTCATCAGTGTGTAGGCTGTTTCGACCCAGCTAGAACAGTCTCTGTACAACAATCTCTGGGCTGCTTGAAGTCGGAAAGCCATGATTCTAGAGGAAATGTCCACCAGGCCTTGCCCACCCTCGTGCAGTGGCAGGTACAGGGCTGCAGCTTTAATCCAGTGTTGTCCAGACCAGAAGAAATTGACAAGGGTCCTCTGAAGCTCTTGTATCAGACCCCGCGGTGGCTGTAAAATCATTAGTCTGTGCCAAAGGGTAGAGGCAGCAATATTACTAGCTACAAGGACCCTTCCCCTATAAGACAGCTGGGGCAGCACCCATTTCCATCTTGACAGTCTGGCACACACCTTCTCCACTACACCCTCCCAGTTATTTTTCTGAAATACATCAGAGCCCAGATAAACTCCCAATGTCTTCATCCCATCTCTGCCCCACTGAAGCCCCCATGGTAACTGTGGAGCGGACCCCGTCTGAAGCCCCCCTGGTAACCGTGGAGCGGACCCCATCTGAAGCCCCCCTGGTAACCGTGGAGCGGACCCCGTCTGAAGACCTCCTGGTAACCGTGGAGCGGACCCCAACTGAAGCCCCCCTGGTAACTGTGGAGCAGACCCAGTCTGAAGCCCCCCTGGTAACCGTGGAGCAGACCCAGTCTGAAGCCCCCCTGGTAACTGTGGAGCGGACCCCATCTGAAGCCCCCCTGGTAACTGTGGAGCAGACCCCGTCTGAAGCCCCCCTGGTAACCGTGGAGCAGACCCAGTCTGAAGCCCCCCTGGTAACCGTGGAGCAGACCCAGTCTGAAGCCCCCCTGGTAACCATGGAGCAGACCCCGTCTGAAGCCCCCCTGGTAACCGTGGAGCAGACCCAGTCTGAAGCCCCCCTGGTAACCGTGGAGCAGACCCCGTCTGAAGCCCCCCTGGTAACCGTGGAGCAGACCCAGTCTGAAGCCCCCCTGGTAACTGTGGAGCAGACCCAGTCTGAAGCCCCCCTGGTAACCGTGGAGCGGACCCCATCTGAAGCCCCCCTGGTAACCGTGGAGCCGACCCCGTCTGAAGCCCCCTGGTAACCGTGGAGCGGACCCCATCTGAAGCCCCCTGGTAACCGTGGAAGCCCCCTGGTAACCGTGGAGCGGACCCCGTCTGAAGCCCCCTGGTAACCGTGGAGCGGACCCCATCTGAAGCCCCCTGGTAACTGTGGAGCAGACCCAGTCTGAAGCCCCCTGGTAACTGTGGAGCGGACCCCATCTGAAGCCCCCTGGTAACCGTGGAGCGGACCCCGTCTGAAGCCCCCTGGTAACCGTGGAGTGGACCCCATCTGAAGCCCCCTGGTAACTGTGGAGCGGACCCCGTTTGAAGCCCCCCTGGTAACCGTGGAGCGGACCCCATCTGAAGCCCCCCTGGTAACCGTGGAGCGGACCCCCTCTGAAGCCCCCTGGTAACCGTGGAGCGGACCCGTTTGAAGCCCCCTGGTAACCGTGGAGCGGACCCCATCTGAAGCCCCCCTGGTAACTGTGGAGCGGACCCCATCTGAAGCCCCCCTGGTAACTGTGGAGCAGACCCCGTCTGAAGCCCCCCTGGCAACCGTGGATCGGATCCCGTTTGAAGCTGACCTGCCCACAGCGCTTCACTCTTTCCCCAATTGACTCTAGCTGAGGAGGCCCCCTCATACACCTTGAGAGTGTTTGAGAGAACCTTAACATCCTCAACCCTGTAATAAAAACTGTCAGGTCATCTGCATACGCAGACAGTGCTATTGTGGGACCCTTCATTACACCTGGCACAGAGAAACCAGTAAGCCTCGCTCTTAAAAAACAAAGCATTGGTTCAATCGCCAGACTATATAACTGCCCTGAAGTTGGGCATCCCTGCCTGATGCCCCTTTGGACAGGGATGGGGCAACTCAAACCAGCCCCCACCTTCACCATACACGAGGCCCCAGCATACAGTAAATTCATCCAAGACAAAAAAACATCCCCAAACCCAAAGGCTTTCATTGTTTTAAACAAGTACTGGTGGTCCACACGATCAAAAGCCTTCTCCTGATCCAAAGAAAGTAAACCCACATTTACATCAGACAGTTTACAAATGTCTAAAACATCTCTTATCAGAAACAAGTTATCAACGATAGAGCGATCAGGTACACAGTAAGACTGGTCCTTGTGGACCAACAATCCCAGATACTCTTTCAACCTGTTTGAGAGACATTTAGAAACAATTTTGTATTCTGCGCACAGCAAAGCAACAGGTCTCCAATTTTTTTATGAGAGCCAAATCCCCCCTTTTGGCAACAGTGAAAGCACCGCACGTTGACAGGATACAGGAAGAGAACCCTCACGTTGACAGGATACAGGAAGAGACCCTCACGTTGACAGGATACAGGAAGAGAACCCTCACGTTGCCAGGATACAGGAAGAGAACCCTCACGTTGCCAGGATACAGGAAGAGAACCCTCACGTTGACAGGATACAGGAAGAGAACCCTCACGTTGCCAGGATACAGGAAGGAAGAGAACCCTCACGTTGACAGGATACAGGAAAGAGACCCCTCACGTTGACAGGATACAGGAAGAGAACCCTCACGTTGCCAGGATACAGGAAGAGAACCCCCTCACGTTGCCAGGATACAGGAAGAGGATACACTCACGTTGACAGGATACAGGAAGAGAACCCTCACGTTGCCAGGATACAGGAAGAGCGTTGACAGGATACAGGAAGAGAACCCTCACGTTGACAGGATACAGGAAGAGAACCCTCACGTTGACAGGATACAGGAAGAGAACCCTCACGTTGACAGGATACAGGAAGAGAACCCTCACGTTGACAGGATACAGGAAGAGAACCCAGGATACAGGAAGAGAACCCTCATTGACAGGATACAGGAAGAGAACCCTCACGTTGACAGGATACAGGAAGAAGAAACCCTCACGTTGACAGGATACAGGAAGAGAACCCTCACGTTGACAGGATACAGGAAGAGAACCCTCCGTTGACAGGATACAGGAAGAGAACCCTCACGTTTCAGACAGATACAGGAAGAGAACCCTCACGTTGACAGGATACAGGAAGAGAACCCTCACGTTGACAGGATACAGGAAGAGAACCCTCAGGAAGAGAACGTTGACAGGATACAGGATACAGGAAGAGAACCCTCACGTTGACAGGATACAGGAAGAGAACCCTCACGAACCCTCACATTGACAGGATACAGGAAGAGATGACAGGATACAGGAAGAGAACCCTCACGTTGCCAGGATACAGGAGGATACAGGATAAGGAGAACCCTCACGTTGACAGGATACAGGAAGAGACCCTCATGAAAGGATTCACGTTGCCCAGGATACACCACAGGATTCATACAACCACTTCCAAATCCCCAATAGACCCCCAAAAGTGCATATAAAACTGATGGTAAACCATTAATGCCAGGGGCTCGGCCTGTTGAGAGCTGCATAACTGCTGTGGACAGCTCTTGCAGTGTAATGTCAGCGTCCAATGTGAATCTCTGCTCAGGTCCCAATTGAGGAAGACCGTGTAACAACTGTTCAGTACACAGAGAGTCACAATCCTCCGCCTTATAGAGGGCCGAGTAGAAATCCACGGCATGTTGACGCATTTCACTGTCATCCGTGGTCACCTTCCCATCAGGGAGACGAAGGCAGACCATCTGTTTACGTTGCAATGTCGACTGTCCTAGTTTTTAAAGCGCTAGGAGCATCCATATCCTTGAGGGAAGCGAAATGAGACCTAATCAAGGCACCCTTCACTCTTTCATGCAGAAACAACCTCAGTTCATGTCTCTTGTCCTGTAAGTTCATGACTAGTCCAGGGTCGTTCTGAGAGAGCAGCTTCAGTTCAATAGACTTGATGTCCTGTTCAAGGGCCTTGATAGTCTCTTTAACTTCAATTTGAGACAGAGCAGTATGCTGTTGACAAAATACTCGTATTTGTTCCTTCCCAACCTCCCACCATTGTCTCAAGGACTCAAAATTTCCTTTTGTAACCCTCCATTTTACCCCAAACAACAAAAACCTTTCACAAAACATGACATCATGTAACAATTTAACATTAAAATACCAGTAAGGTGATGACCTTTGTGGACAGGACAAGTGAATATCAACAGTAACAATATGATGATCAGAGAAACCCACAGGAGTAATGGCACACTTTCCAACCCTACTACAGTGGTGCTCAGATACATACAACCTGTCTGACCTTGCTGCACTGATACGACCTTCATTAACCTTTAGCCATGTGTTCTGCCTAACGTTTGCATTCCTTTACTCTCCACACATCAGAAAGCTCAAACTCAGTTAATAGACCAGACAGGCAAGTGGCTGACCGCAGGTGAGGTTCTTCAACAGTGCGATCAACAGTAAAATCCACTGTACAGTTCCAGTCACCCCCTAAAACCATACACCCCTCTTGGTCACACTGTCTTAAGGTTTCCTTTATTTGATCAAACACAGCAATACGCTCTGTGCTGTCTCTCTGCTAATGTTAGAGTTATGTAGAGATTCCACCCTTGAGGTTCGTTTTAGATAGATATTTGTGAGGTGCAGCGACTGCGTGTTGGGGGTTTGGGCTCATCAGGGGAAAGGTGGTGAAGACTTCTCCCTGAACTGATATTTGTCTCCTAGGACCTCCTCGCTCCATGTATCCCTCAGACCCTGCAGGAGAGGAGGAGAGGAAGAGGATGAGTGGAGAGCGGATGGGTCTGACCTGCCTGGACCGAGACAGAGAGGCCTACATCAGGTGAGACTCAGTCTGACGTTACTCAGCAATATGACATCATCATACACAGCTGGGCAACTTTCTGATTACAGACGTCAACAAGAACAAAGCGTAGACCTACCAAGGCCGTCACTATACGCTTGGAAAGAAGATATGTTACAAACAGCAACATGTTAACATATCTTTCCTGGAGACACCCTACCAGTTTTGGAGGCAGCGTTGTGTTTGCTAGCATAGAGTGGTAACGGTATCTACCTAACAGTAAATAAGTGTATTGTTTCACCCCACAGTTAAAGTTGTTTACAGTTAGTTAACAACCACTCCTAGACTCATTACTAGCTACTGTAACACTGTAGTGTCAAAAACAGGTCTTCAAATAGATGTCTTCCTCTACTCTGACCTTCCTCCTCTCCTGACTATCCTCCTCTACTCTCACCTTCCTCCTCTACCTTCTTCCTATACTCTCACCATCCTCCTCTACTATCACTGACTATTCTCCTCTAATCTCACCTTCCTCCTCCTCTCACCATCTCACCTTCCTCCTCTACCTCACCATCTCCTCCTATACTCTGACCACCATCATCCTCCTCTACTATCACCATCACCATCCTCCTCTGACCATCCTCCTCTACTCACCATTCTCCTCTCACCAATCTCTACTCTCACCATCCTCCTCTACTCTCACCATCTTCCTCTCACCATCCTCCTCTACTCTCACCACCATCTTCCTCTACTCTCACCATCTTCCTCTACTCTCACCATCCTCCTCTACTCTCACCATACTCTCACCATCCTCCTCTCACCATCTTCCTCTACTCTCACCATCCTCCTCTACTCTCACCATCTTCCTCTACTCTCACCATCATCCTCCTCTACTCTCACCATCTTCCTCTACTCTCACCATCCTCCTCTTCTCTCACCATCCTCCTCTACTCTCACCATCTTCCTCTACTCTGACCATCCTCCTCTACTCTCACCATCCTCCTCTACTCTCACCATCCTCCTCTACCACCATCCTCCTCTACTCTCACCATCCTCCTCTACTCTCACCATCTTCCTCTCACCATCTCACCATCTACTCTCACCCTCTACTCTCACCATCATCCTCCTCTACTCTCACCATCCTCTACTCTGACCATCCTCCTCTACTCTCTGACCATCCTCCTCTACTCTCACCATCCTCCCATCACCATCCTCTACTCTCACCATCCTCCTCTACTCTCACCATCTTCCTCTACTCTCACCATCCTCCTCTACTTTCGCCATCTTCCTCTACTCTCACCATCCTCCTCTACTCTCACCATCTTCCTCTACTCTCACCATCCTCCTCTACGCTGACCTTCCTCTATATTATTCTGTGTTTTCTGTCTCTCCTCATTTCTCTCTCAATGGTTCTATCTCAGGGATAATAAGGATCCAGTGGACTTCACAAGGATCCATCCGTCCAACAGCTGTCACGGTGACATCACCTCTCACCTCATGGTACCGGGTGGGACTTCCTACAATCTGGCCAATTGGAGACCCCTCTGCACATGCACACGCCCACTCGGCCCACCACCATTGGCTGCCGAGCACTGGAAGTCCCTCCATCTGGATGACAAGCCACTCCTACGGTGAGAAAGTTAAATTGGATTCAAATTCAGAAAACTTTATTTCCATAATAACCAACGTGTTGGTGTCACCCTATAAATAAAAAAACAATAAGATGTCTACAGATGTATTCTAGATGAGTCTTCATCTGGCTGTTTCATGTCCTGTTGCTGCCTTTGCAGGCTGTGTTGCAGTATAGCTGTATTGGTAATGAACGACACATGGCTACTGAATCTGTTGTAACACTTTCCTGATGTAGGAATCGGCCACTCAGCCCTTCACCAGAACCTCGCCCCAGGTTTTCCTGCAGCCCTGCCAGGGTCTCTACAGCCTGTGCTGCCTCTGGCCCAGGACCCGTCTACCCAGCTGGTGGTGCTACCCACAGAGCCTGCTGCCCACCCTGTCACACATCACCTGGGTGAGCCTTACTATTGTTCATTGGCTTTTCTCAATGGTTTTCTCCTCTTGCATGTCACTCCACATCCTTACTTAGTTACCCCATTATACCCATACACCTTAGGTTTGAGGGGTAAGTGTTATGGGGTAGATGTTAAGGGGTAAGGGTAGGTGTTAAGGGGTAAGTAGGGTAGAGTGGGAGGTGTTAAGGGGTAAGGGTAGGTGTTAGGGGGTAAGGGTAGGTGTTAAT
>NW_027000596.1:92755-177755 GCF_036934945.1 Oncorhynchus masou masou
GGGATAGGGGGCAGCATTTTCACTTTTGGATGAATAGCATGCCCAGAGTGAACTGCCTCCTACTCTGTCCCAGATGCTAATATATGCATATTATTATTAGTATTGGATATAAAACACTCTGAAGTTTCTAAAACTGTTTGAATGATGTCTGTGAGTATAACAGAACTCATATGGCAGGCGAAAACCTGAGAAAAATCCACCAGGAAGTGGGACATCTGAGGTTTGTAGTTTTTCAAAGCTTGGCCTCCGAATACACATTGAGATATGGATAAAGTTGCACTTCCTACGGCTTCCACTAGATGTCAACCATCTTTAGAAACTTGAATGAGGATTCTACTATAAAGGAGGGACTCATGAGACCTTTTTGAGTCAGTGGTCTGGCATAGTGCCTTGGTCTCATGCGGGCGCTCCCGACAGAGTTACCTCTCGTTCCAGTGCTTTTCTTCAGACAAAGGAATTCTCCGGTTGGAATATTATTGATGTTTTATGTTAAAAACATCCTAAAGATTGATTCCATACATCGTTTGACATGTTTCTAAATGACTGTAATGGAACTTTTAGTGTTTTTGTCTGGACGACGATTACTGGGCTGAACACGCTAACAACAAGTGGCTATTTGGACATAAATGATGGACTTTATGGAACAAATCAGTCATTTATTGTCGAACTGGGATTCCTGGGAGTGCCTTTTGATGAAGATCATCAAAGGTAAGTGAATAATTATGGTGTTATTTCTAACTTTGCTGACTCCAAAATGGAGGATATTCCTCTGGCTGTTTTGGGTTCTGAGCGCCGTTCTCAGATTATGCTTTTTCCGTAAAGTAAAAAAAATCTGACACAGCGGTTGCATTAAGGAGAAGTCTATCTTTAATTCTGTGAATAACAGTTGTATCTTTTATCAATGTTTATTATGAGTATTTCTGCAAAATCACCGGATGTTTTGGAATCAAAGCATTACTGCACATAACGCACCAATGTAAACTGAGATTTTTGGATATAAATATGCACATTATCGAACAAAACATACATGTATTGTGTAACATGATGTCCTATGAGTGTCATCTGATGAAGATCATCAAAGGTTAGTGATTCATTTTATCTATATTTCTGCTTTTTGTGACTCCTATCTTTGGCTGGAAAAATGGTTGTGTGTTTTTTTTGACTTGGCTATGACCTAACATGATCATGTGTTGTGCTTTCACTATAAAGAATTTTTGAAATCGGACACGATGGGTAGATAAACAAGATGTTGTCGAGGGAACCCCTGCCCTAGAAAGGTTAAGGGGTTAGGCTATGTGTTAAGGGGTAATAGTAGGTGGTAAGGGGTAAGGGTAGGTGTTAAGGGGTAAGGGTAAGTGTTAAGGGCTAAGGGTAGGTGTTAGGGGGTAAGTGTAATGGGTAAGGGTAGGTGTTAGGGGTAAGGGTAGGTGTTAGGGGGTAAGGGTAAGGGGTAAGGGTAGGTGTTAATGGGTAAATGTTAAGGGGTAAGGGAGGTATTAAGGGGTAAGGGTAGGTGTTAAGGATAGGTGTTAAGGGGTAAGGGTAAGGGTAGGTGTATTAAGGGGTAAGGGTAGGTGTTAAGGGGAGGGTAGGTGTTAAGGGGGTAAGGGTAAGGGTAGGTAAGGGTAAGGGTAGTGTTAAGGGTTAAGGGGTGGTAAAGGGGTAAGGTTTGGTAAGGGTAGGTGTTAAATGGGTAAGGATAGGTGTTAAGGGTAAGGGTAGGTGTTAAGGGTACCTTTTTGGGGTAGGTGTTAAGGGGTAAGGGTAGGTGTTAAGGGGATGAAGGGTTAAGGGTAAGGGTAGGTGTTAAGGGAGTGAAACCTCCTACTCTGTTAAGTGGTTAGATGGGTAATATATGCATATTATTATTAGTATTGGATATAAAACACTCTGGTTTCTAAAAGGTTTGAATGATGTCTGTGAGTATAACAGAACTCATAAGGCAAAAAAATCCTTAAACCCTACCAGGACCCCTTAACACCTACCCTTGTAGTTAACACCTGGCTTACCCCTTAACACCTTGAATATGGATAATTACCCTTTATTAACACCTATCCTTACCCCTTAACATCTACCCTAACCACTTAACACCTACCCTTACCCCTTAACACCTACCCTTACCCCTTAACACCTACCCTTACCCCTTAACACCTACCCCTCAACCCTTACCCCTTAACACCTACCATTACCCCTTATTAACACCTATGGGGTAACTAAGTACATATCCTTACCCCTTAACATCTGACCCAACCCCTTAACACCTACCCTTGTGTGACCCCTTAGGGTGGGCTACCCCTCAACCCTTACCCCTTAACACCTACCATTACCCTTATTAACACCTATCCTGGGCCCCTTAACATCTACCCTAACCCCTTAACACCTACCCTTACCCCTTAAACCTACGCTGACCCCTTGGCACCTACCCTTGTTACAACAACATTCAGTAGCCATGTCCCACCTACCCTTACCCCTCAACACCTACCCTTACAACACCTGCCCTTACCCCTTAACACCTACCCCTCAACACCTACCCTTGAAACACCTACCCTTATCTAGAACACCTCCACTCAACACCTACCCTTACCCCTTAACACCTACCCTTACCCCTTAACACCTACCCTTACCCCTTAACATCTACCCCATAACACTTACCCCTCAAACCTAAGGTGTATGGGTGTAATGGGGTAACTAAGTAAGGATGTGGAGTGACATGCAAGAGGAGAAAACCATTGAGAAAAGCCAATGAACAATAGTAAGGCTCACCCAGGTGATGTGTGACAGGGTGGGCAGCAGGCTCTGTGGGTAGCACCACCAGCTGGGTAGACGGGTCCTGGGCCAGAGGCAGCACAGGCTGTAGAGACCCTGGCAGGGCTGCAGGAAAACCTGGGGCGAAATTCTGGTGAAGGGCTGAGTGGCACAGATTCCTACATCAGGAAAGTGTTACAACAGATTCAGTAGCCATGTGTCGTTCATTACCAATACAGCTATACTGCAACACAGCCTGCAAAGGCAGCAACAGGACATGAAACAGCCAGATGAAGACTCATCTAGAATACATCTGTAGACATCTTATTGTTTTTTATTTATAGGGTGACACCAACACGTTGGTTATTATGGAAATAAAGTTTTCTGAATTTGAATCCAATTGAACTTTCTCACCGTAGGAGTGGCTTGTCATCCAGATGGAGGGACTTCCAGTGCTCGGCAGCCAATGGTGGTGGGCCGAGTGGGCGTGTGCATGTGCAGAGGGGTCTCCTAATTGGCCAGATTGTAGGGAAGTCCCACCCGGTACCATGAGGTGAGAGGTGATGTCACCGTGACAGCTGTTGGACGGATGGATCCTTGTGAAGTCCACTGGATCCTTATTATCCCTGAGATAGAACCATTGAGAGAGAAATGAGGAGAGACAGAAAACACAGAATAATATAGAGGAAGGTCAGCGTAGAGGAGGATGGTGAGAGTAGAGGAAGATGGTGAGAGTAGAGGAGGATGGTGAGAGTAGAGGAGGATGGTGAGAGTAGAGGAGGATGGTGAGAGTAGAGGAAGATGGTGAGAGTAGAGGAAGATGGTGAGAGTAGAGGAAGATGGTGAGAGTAGAGGAGGATGGTGAGAGTAGAGGAGGATGGTGAGAGTAGAGGAGGATGGTGAGAGTAGAGGAGGATGGTGAGAGTAGAGGAAGATGGTGAGAGTAGAGGAGGATGGTGAGAGTAGAGGAGGATGGTGAGAGTAGAGGAGGATGGTGAGAGTAGAGGAGGATGGTGAGAGTAGAGGAGGATGGTGAGAGTAGAGGAGGATGGTGAGGATGGTGAGAGTAGAGGAGGATGGTGAGAGTAGAGGAGGATGGTGAGAGTAGAGGATGGTGAGAGTAGAGGAGGATGGTGATAGTAGAGGAGGATGGTGAGAGTATAGGAAGAAGGTGAGAGTAGAGGAGGATGGTGAGAGTAGAGGAAGATGGTGAGAGTAGAGGAGGAAGGTGAGATTAGAGGAGAATGGTGAGAGTAGAGGAGGATGGTGATAGTAGAGGAGGATGGTGAGAGTATAGGAAGAAGGTAGAGGAGGAAGGTGAGAGTAGAGGAGGATAGTCAGAGTAGAGGAGGAAGGTGAGAGTAGAGGAGGAAGGTCAGAGTAGAGGAAGACATC
This sequence comes from Oncorhynchus masou masou, assembly GCF_036934945.1. Taxonomy (NCBI): domain Eukaryota; kingdom Metazoa; phylum Chordata; class Actinopteri; order Salmoniformes; family Salmonidae; genus Oncorhynchus; species Oncorhynchus masou. Next base: position 96,896 of record NW_027000596.1, read on the forward strand.
TATTTGAAGACCTGTTTTTGACACTACAGTGTTACGGTAGCTAGTAATGAGTCTAGGAGTGGTTGTTAACTAACTGTAAACAACTTTAACTGTGGGGTGAAACAATACACTTATTTACTGTTAGGTAGATACCGTTACCACTCTATGCTAGCAAACACAACGCTGCCTCCAAAACTGGTAGGGTGTCTCCAGGAAAGATATGTTAACATGTTGCTGTTTGTAACATATCTTCTTTCCAAGCGTATAGTGACGGCCTTGGTAGGTCTACGCTTTGTTCTTGTTGACGTCTGTAATCAGAAAGTTGCCCGGCTGTGTATGATGATGTCATATTGCTGAGTAACGTCAGACTGAGTCTCACCTGATGTAGGCCTCTCTGTCTCGGTCCAGGCAGGTCAGACCCATCCGCTCTCCACTCATCCTCTTCCTCTCCTCCTCTCCTGCAGGGTCTGAGGGATACATGGAGCGAGGAGGTCCTAGGAGACAAATATCAGTTCAGGGAGAAGTCTTCACCACCTTTCCCCTGATGAGCCCTAACCCCCAACACGCAGTCGCTGCACCTCACAAATATCTATCTAAAACGAACCTCAAGGGTGGAATCTCTACATAACTCTAACATTAGCAGAGAGACAGCACAGAGCGTATTGCGGTTTTTGATCAAATAAAGGAAACCTTAAGACAGTGTGACCAAGAGGGGTGTATGGTTTTAGGGGGTGACTGGAACTGTACAGTGGATTTTACTGTTGATCGCACGTTGAAGAACCTCACCTGCGGTCAGCCACTTGCCTGTCTGGTCTATTAACTGAGTTTGAGCTTTCTGATGTGTGGAGAGTAAAGGAATGCAAACGTTAGGCAGAACACATGGCTAAAGGTTAATGAAGGTCGTATCAGTGCAGCAAGGTCAGACAGGTTGTATGTATCTGAGCAATACTGTAGTAGGGTTGGAAAGTGTACCATTACTCCTGTGGGTTTCTCTGATCATCATATTGTTACTGTTTATATTCACTTGTCCTGTCCACAAAGGTCATCACCTTACTGGTATTTTAATGTTAAATTGTTACATGATGTCATGTTTTGTGAAATGTTTTTGTTGTTTTGGGTAAAACGGAGGGTTACAAAAGGGAATTTTGAGTCCTTGAGACAATGGTGGGAGGTTGGGAAGGAACAAATATGAGTATTTTGTCAACAGCATACTGCTCTGTCTCAAATTGAAGTTAAAGAGACTATCAAGGCCCTTGAACAGGACATCAAGTCTATTGAACTGAAGCTGCTCTCTCAGAACGACCCTGGACTAGTCATGAACTTACAGGACAAGAGACATGAACTGAGGTTGTTTCTGCATGAAAGAGTGAAGGGTGCCTTGATTAGGTCTCATTTCGCTTCCCTCAAGGATATGGATGCTCCTAGCGCTTTAAAAAAACTAGGACAGTCGACATTGCAACGTAAACAGATGGTCTGCCTTCGTCTCCCTGATGGGAAGGTGACCACGGATGACAGTGAAATGCGTCAACATGCCGTGGATTTCTACTCGGCCCTCTATAAGGCGGAGGATTGTGACTCTCTGTGTACTGAACAGTTGTTACACGGTCTTCCTCAATTGGGACCTGAGCAGAGATTCACATTGGACGCTGACATTACACTGCAAGAGCTGTCCACAGTAGTTATGCAGCTCTCAACAGGCCGAGCCCCTGGCATTAATGGTTTACCATCAGTTTTATATGCACTTTTGGGGGTCTATTGGGGAGGATTTGTATGAAGTGGTGTGTGAATCCTTTCATGAGGGTCTCTTCCTGTATCCTGTCAACGTGAGGGTTCTCTTCCTGTATCCTGTCAACGTGAGGGTTCTCTTCCTGTATCCTGTCAACGTGAGGGTTCTCTTCCTGTATCCTGTCAACGTGAGGGTTCTCTTCCTGTATCCTGTCAACGTGAGGGTTCTCTTCCTGTATCCTGTCAACGTGAGGGTTCTCTTCCTGTATCCTGTCAACGTGAGGGTTCTCTTCCTGTATCCTGTCAACGTGAGGGTTCTCTTCCTGTATCCTGTCAACGTGAGGGTTCTCTTCCTGTATCCTGTCAACGTGAGGGTTCTCTTCCTGTATCCTGTCAACGTGAGGGTTCTCTTCCTGTATCCTGTCAACGTGAGGGTTCTCTTCCTGTATCCTGTCAACGTGAGGGTTCTCTTCCTGTATCCTGTCAACGTGAGGGTTCTCTTCCTGTATCCTGTCAACGTGAGGGTTCTCTTCCTGTATCCTGTCAACGTGAGGGTTCTCTTCCTGTATCCTGTCAACGTGAGGGTTCTCTTCCTGTATCCTGTCAACGTGAGGGTTCTCTTCCTGTATCCTGTCAACGTGAGGGTTCTCTTCCTGTATCCTGGCAACGTGAGGGTTCTCTTCCTGTATCCTGTCAACGTGAGGGTTCTCTTCCTGTATCCTGTCAACGTGAGGTGCTCTTCCTGTATCCTGTCAACGTGAGGGTTCTCTTCCTGTATCCTGTCAACGTGGGGTTTCTCTGTTGCTTTGCTGTGCGCAGAATACAAAATTGTTTCTAAATGTCTCTCAAACAGGTTGAAAGAGTATCTGGGATTGTTGGTCCACAAGGACCAGTCTTACTGTGTACCTGATCGCTCTATCGTTGATAACTTGTTTCTGATAAGAGATGTTTTAGACATTTGTAAACTGTCTGATGTAAATGTGGGTTTACTTTCTTTGGATCAGGAGAAGGCTTTTGATCGTGTGGACCACCAGTACTTGTTTAAAACAATGAAAGCCTTTGGGTTTGGGGATGTTTTTTTGTCTTGGATGAATTTACTGTATGCTGGGGCCTCGTGTATGGTGAAGGTGGGGGCTGGTTTGAGTTGCCCCATCCCTGTCCAAAGGGGCATCAGGCAGGGATGCCCAACTTCAGGGCAGTTATATAGTCTGGCGATTGAACCAATGCTTTGTTTTTTAAGAGCGAGGCTTACTGGTTTCTCTGTGCCAGGTGCAATGAAGGGTCCCACAATAGCACTGTCTGCGTATGCAGATGACCTGACAGTTTTTATTACAGGGGGTGAGGATGTTAAGGTTCTCTCAAACACTTTAAAGGTGTATGAGGGGGCCTCCTCAGCTAGAGTCAATTGGGGAAAGAGTGAAGCGCTGTGGGCAGGTCAGCTTCAAACGGGATCCGATCCACGGTTGCCAGGGGGGCTTCAGACGGGGTCTGCTCCACAGTTACCAGGGGGGCTTCAGATGGGGTCCGCTCCACAGTTACCAGGGGGGCTTCAGATGGGGTCCGCTCCACGGTTACCAGGGGGGCTTCAAACGGGGTCCGCTCCACGGTTACCAGGGGGGCTTCAGATGGGGTCCGCTCCACGGTTACCAGGGGGGCTTCAGATGGGGTCCGCTCCACGGTTACCAGGGGGCTTCAAACGGGGTCCGCTCCACAGTTACCAGGGGGCTTCAGATGGGGTCCACTCCACGGTTACCAGGGGGCTTCAGACGGGGTCCGCTCCACGGTTACCAGGGGGCTTCAGATGGGGTCCGCTCCACAGTTACCAGGGGGCTTCAGACTGGGTCTGCTCCACAGTTACCAGGGGGCTTCAGATGGGGTCCGCTCCACGGTTACCAGGGGGCTTCAGACGGGGTCCGCTCCACGGTTACCAGGGGGCTTCAGATGGGGTCCGCTCCACGGTTACCAGGGGGCTTCAGACGGGGTCCGCTCCACGGTTACCAGGGGGCTACAGATGGGGTCCGCTCCACGGTTACCAGGGGGCTTCAGACTGGGTCTGCTCCACAGTTACCAGGGGGCTTCAGACTGGGTCTGCTCCACGGTTACCAGGGGGCTTCAGACGGGGTCTGCTCCACGGTTACCAGGGGCTTCAGACTGGGTCTGCTCCACGGTTACCAGGGGGCTTCAGACGGGGTCTGCTCCATGGTTACCAGGGGGGCTTCAGACTGGGTCTGCTCCACGGTTACCAGGGGGGCTTCAGACGGGGTCTGCTCCACGGTTACCAGGGGGGCTTCAGACGGGGTCTGCTCCACAGTTACCAGGGGGGCTTCAGATGGGGTCCGCTCCACAGTTACCAGGGGGGCTTCAGACTGGGTCTGCTCCACGGTTACCAGGGGGGCTTCAGACTGGGTCTGCTCCACAGTTACCAGGGGGGCTTCAGATGGGGTCCGCTCCACGGTTACCAGGAGGTCTTCAGACGGGGTCCGCTCCACGGTTACCAGGGGGGCTTCAGATGGGGTCCGCTCCACGGTTACCAGGGGGGCTTCAGACGGGGTCCGCTCCACAGTTACCATGGGGGCTTCAGTGGGGCAGAGATGGGATGAAGACATTGGGAGTTTATCTGGGCTCTGATGTATTTCAGAAAAATAACTGGGAGGGTGTAGTGGAGAAGGTGTGTGCCAGACTGTCAAGATGGAAATGGGTGCTGCCCCAGCTGTCTTATAGGGGAAGGGTCCTTGTAGCTAGTAATATTGCTGCCTCTACCCTTTGGCACAGACTAATGATTTTACAGCCACCGCGGGGTCTGATACAAGAGCTTCAGAGGACCCTTGTCAATTTCTTCTGGTCTGGACAACACTGGATTAAAGCTGCAGCCCTGTACCTGCCACTGCACGAGGGTGGGCAAGGCCTGGTGGACATTTCCTCTAGAATCATGGCTTTCCGGCTTCAAGCAGCCCAGAGATTGTTGTACAGAGACGGTTCTAGCTGGGTTGAAACAGCCTACATACTGATGAGGAGAGTGGACTGTTTGGGCTTAGACAAGCACCTTTTCCTCTTAAAGCTGGAGGGGGGTGAGTTGACTGGCCTGACTCCATTTTATGAGTCTGTTATGCAGGCTTGGAGAGTCCTTGTCAAGTCCCGTAAGGCGGCACGCCACCAGGGATGTGGCTTTTTGAAGAGCCTCTTTTTCACAACACTGCCATCCAGTCCCGTGTTCTGGGTTCAGCCAGCCTACGTTCATGCCTGTTAGGTGTGGGGTGTACCAAGCTGGGTCATCTGATGCGGAGCAGGAGCAGATCGTTGGAGGAGCTGGGAGAAAGAGCGCGGATCCGATCATCTCGCCTACTGAGGAAGGTCGGCGCTGAGGTCTGTGACTCCTTGCCAGTGCTTCATCTGCAGTATGTGACTGACACTTCCAATTCTGATCGGTGGAAGGAGGGTCTGGATGACGTGTTCCCTGCACTGATTGTTAGTGCTGCGATGGGGGCATTCGAGGAGGACGTTGGGATGCTGCTTTCCTTCGATACCCCGGAGCTGGAGGGGTTCAAGGAGGTGGGGATGCTGCTTTCCTTCAATACCCCGGAGCTGGAGGGGTTCAAGGAGGTGGGGATGCTGCTTTCCTTCGATACCCCGGAGCTGGGGGAGTTCAAGGAGGTGGGGATGCTGCTTTCCTTCGATACCCCGGAGCTGGGGGAGTTCAAGGACGTGGGGATGCTGCTTTCCTTCGGGAGCTACCCCTTCGGAGCTGGGGGAGTTCAAGGAGGTGGGGATGCTGCTTTCCTTCGGTACCCCGGAGCTGGGGGAGTTCAAGGAGGTGGGGATGCTGCTTTCCTTCGGTACCCCGGAGCTGGAGGAGTTCAAGGAGGTGGGGATGCTGCTTTCCTTCGGTACCCCGGAGCTGGAGGAGTTCAAGGAGGTGGGGATGCTGCTTTCCTTCGGTACCCCGGAGCTGGAGGAGTTCAAGGAGGTGGGGATGCTGCTTTCCTTCGGTACCCCGGAGCTGGAGGAGTTCAGGGAGGTGGGGATGCTGCTTCCCTTCGATACCCCGGAGCTGGGGGAGTTCAAGGAGGTGGGGATGCTGCTTTCCTTCGATACCCCGGAGCTGGAGGAGTTCAAGGAGGTTGGAAAGAAGGCCATGTACAGAACATGTGGAAAGGTGTTCCATGCCTCTTCCCTGGAAGGGGTCAAATCGACGAGGTGGGCGGATGTGCTTGGTCCAGGTGCCTCTCCAAAAGGCTGTTGGCGATCATTATACAAACTGCCTATTGATAAGAGGACAGCTGACCTCCAATGGAGGATAATACATGGAGCTATAGCCACCAACATGCATCTGGACCCTACTGTTGGGGAGGGGTGTCCATTCTGTGCTGAGTCTGAATCCCTGAATCTGTTTTTACTGTGTCCCAGGTTGGTCGGGATGATTGACCTGATCGCTGATTGATTCTCAACGTTGGGAGAGGTTTTCTCTTCTCAACTGTATATATTTGGGCCAAAGTACAGGTTCAGTCAAAAGGGTGTATAGTTGTGTTACTTCATTTTGTGTTAGGGGTAGCAAAATTAGTGATATGGAAGACCCGAAAGAACAGCATTCCGGGACAGGGGTCTGTGGATGTGGTGGGAATGCTGGAGGGAATGTTGGCAGCGAGACTAAGGGTTGAGTTTGCCTATTATAAACTTGTCAACAATATCGATCTGTTTTTGAGTATATGGGGTATTCAGAGGCTGTTGTGTTTAGTTGCTGTGGAGGAAGTATTGGAGTTGTGTTTTTAATTGATGTGTAACTGTGGTTTTGTATGAGTATTTATTGTGTGGTGGGCCCCCAGACCCAATAAAGAGTATTTAAAACTAAAAAAAAACTCTCTCTCTCCCAACCATACCTACTACAGCTCTACAGCCTGTCTCTCTCTCTCTCTCTCTCTCCCTCTCCCAACCATACCTACTACAGCTCTACTGCCTGCCTCTCTCTCTCTCCCAACCATACCTACTACAGCTCTACAGCCTGTCTCTCTCTCTCTCTCTCTCCCAACCATACCTACTACAGCTCTACAGCCTGTCTCTCTCTCTCTCTCCCCAAACATACCTACTACAGCTCTACTGCCTGCCTGCTCTACTGCCTGCCTCTCTCTCTCTCTCTCCCCAACCATACCTACTACAGCTCTACTGCCTGCCTCTCTCTCTCTCTCTCCCAACTGTACCTACTACAGCTCTACTGCCTGCCTCTCTCTCTCTCTCTCTCTCTCCCAAACATACCTACTACAGCTCTACTGCCTGCCTCTCTCTCTCTCTCTACTCTCCCAAACCATACCTACTGCCTGCCTCTCTCTCTCTCTCCCAACAGCCTACTACAGCTCTACTGCCTGCCTCTCTCTCTCGCTCTCTCTCCCAAACATACCTACTACAGCTCTACTGCCTGCCTCTCTCTCTCTCTCTCCCAACCATACCTACTACAGCTCTACTGCCTGCCTCTCTCTCTCTCTCTCCCAACCAGACCTACTACAGCTCTACTGCCTGCCTCCTACTCTCTACTGCCTGCCTCTCTCTCCCCCAACATACCTACTACAGCTCTACTGCCTGCCTCTCTCTCTCGCTCTCTCTCCCAAACATACCTCTACTGCCTGCCTCTCTCTCTCTCTCCCAACAGCCTACTACAGCTCTACTGCCTGCCTCTCTCTCTCTCTCTCTCCCAAACATACCTACTACAGCTCTACTGCCTGCCTCTCTCTCTCTCTCTACCTACTCCTCTACTGCAACTGTACCTACTACAGCTCTACTGCCTGCCTCTCTGTCTCTCGCTCTCTCTCCCAAACATACCTACTACAGCTCTACTGCCTGCCTCTCTCTCTCTCTCTCTCTCTCTCCCAACCATACCTACTACAGCTCTATAGCCTGCCTCTCTCTCTCTCTCCCAACCATACTACTACAGCTCTATAGCCTGCCTGTCTCTCTCTCCCAACCATACCTACTACAGCTCTACTCTCTCTCTCAACCATACCTACTACAGCTCTACTGCCTGCCTCTCTCTCTCGCTCTCTCCCAACATACCTACTACAGCTCTACTGCCTGCCTGCCTCTCTCTACCCAGCTCCTACTGCCTGCCTGCCTCTCTCTCTCTCTCTCTCTCCCAAACATACCTACTACAGCTCTACTGCCTGCCTCTCTCTCTCTCTCTCTCCCAACCATACCTACTACAGCTCTACTGCCTGCCTCTCTCTCTCTCCCAACCAGACCTACTACAGCTCTACTGCCTGCCTCTCTCTCTCTCGCTCTCTCTCCCAACCATACCTACTACAGCTCTACTGCCTGCCTCTCTCTCTCTCTCTCCCAACCAGACCTACTACAGCTCTACTGCCTGCCTCTCTCTCTCTCGCTCTCTCTCCCAAACATACCTACTACAGCTCTACTGCCTGCCTCTCTCTCTCTCTCTCCCAACCATACCTACTACAGCTCTACTGCCTGCCTCTCTCTCTCTCTCCCAACCGTACCTACTACAGCTCTACTGCCTGCCTCTCTCTCTCGCTCTCTCTCCCAAACATACCTACTACAGCTCTACTGCCTGCCTCTCTCTCTCTCTCTCTCTCCCCAACCATACCTACTACAGCCTCTCTGCTCTCTCCCAACCATACCTACTACAGCTCTATAGCCTGTCTATCTCTGTCTCTCTCTCCCAACCATACCTACTACAGCTCTACTGCCTGTCTCTCTCTCTCTCTCCCAACCATACCTACTACAGCTCTACTGCCTGCCTCTCTCTCTCGCTCTCTCTCCCAGACATACCTACTACAGCTCTACTGCCTGCCTGCCTCTCTCTCTATCCCAACCATACCTACTACAGCTCTACTGCCTGCCTCTCTCTCTCTCTCTCCCAAACATACCTACTACAGCTCTATAACCATACCTACACAGCTCTACTGCCTGCCTCTCTCTCTCTCTACTACTCTACCCTGCCTCCCTCTCTCTCCCAACTGTACCTACTACAGCTCTACTGCCTGCCTCTCTCTCTCTCTCTCTCTCCCCCAACCATACCTACTACAGCTCTACTGCTCTACTACAGCTCTACTGCCTGCCTCTCTCTCTCTCTCTCCCAACCAGACCTACTACAGCTCTACTGCCTGCCTCTCTCTCTCTCCCAACTGTACCTACTACAGCTCTACTGCCTGCCTCTCTCTCTCTCGCTCTCTCTCCCAAACATACCTACTACAGCTCTACTGCCTGCCTCTCTCTCTCTCTCTCTCCCAACCATACCTACTACAGCTCTACTGCCTGCCTCTCTCTCTCTCTCTCCAACCATACCTACTACAGCTCTACAGCCTGCCTCTCTCTCTCTCTCTCTCTCCCAACCATACCTACTACAGCTCTACTGCCTGCCTCTCTCTCTCTCCCAACCATACCTACTACAGCTCTACAGCCTGCCTCTCTCAGCTCTACTGCCTGTCTCTCTCTCTCTCTCTCTCCCAACCATACCTACTACAGCTCTACTGCCTGCCTCTCTCTCTCTCTCTCTCTCCCAACCCTACCTACTACAGCTCTACTGCCTGCCTCTCTCTCTCTCTCTCTCTCCCAACCCTACCTACTACAGCTCTACAGCCTGCCTCTCTCTCTCTCTCTCCCAACCATACCTACTACAGCTCTACTGCCTGTCTCTCTCTCTCTCTCTCTCCCAACCATACCTACTACAGCTCTACTGCCTGTCTCTCTCTCTCTCTCTCTCCCAACCATACCTACTACAGCTCTACTGCCTGCCTCTCTCTCTCTCTCTCCCAACCATACCTACTACAGCTCTACTGCCTGCCTCTCTCTCTCTCTCCCAACCATACCTACTACAGCTCTACTGCCACAGACTCAGATCTCCTGCCTTGTACTCCTCTCCTCCTCTCTTTTCTTCCCAGTGCCTCTAACTGTTTAGTCAAATAAAGCTGTTTCTACTTTAGGCTTTGGCAAAGCCCGCTGTTTATTTTTCATCAGTGAGGTCTTCCAAAGGTCGTAGATAAATAATCTCTGCTCAGTTCCCCTGCTCCTTCTGTTTATTTAAGCAAGTGACCCCAAAGGCCCAGAGGTTACCCCCGTACCTTTCATGGAGGGGTGCACCCGCCCCTGCCGGCTGTTGGGGTGGGCGTCCACCGGGCGACAGGACGGTTCCCTCTGCCTCGCCACAGCGACTGCGATGCCCACAGGCGGTTGGCGCACCTCTCCCTCACCGTGACCCACCGCCTCGCCCACCTCCCGGCCACGCCCCCCACAGTCAGAGCGCTCTCCGTCATTGGCCTGGCCCTTCCTAGTGGGCAGGGCCTGTTGTTGTTTGCTGCCTTGCAGGGTGCAGCTAACCCCGGGGGCTCCACCTCCAGGACCCCCAGGACCAGCGGATTTGAGGCTTCCCAGGCCTCCGAAGGGACTCTTCTGGGAGAGGAGCAGGGGCTGCTGCTGGGTGCTGTACTTCAGCAGGCTCTTCATGGCACTGCTCTCCTCCTGGGCCTGTGAGGCGACCTGGGGGTCTTGCTGCTGCTGAGAGGGGGCTGGGGGTGGAGGTGGCTGGGGCTGGGGAGAAGGATGAGGAGGGAGGCCCATACCTTGCCCTGGTTGTTGCTGGGGCTGTTGCCTGCCACCACTGAGAGACTCCATGTAGGCCTTCCGCTGCTGCTCCTCCTCTGCAGGGTGGACGTGGTGAGGCCTCATGGCCCAGGGAGGAACCGGGGGCTGCTGGGGGTGATGCTGCTGTCCCTGCCCACTGTTGCTGTAGCCGTACGGGGACATCTCCAGCTTCCTGTTCAGGTCCTGGTTCTGTTTGTTGTTCTGGTTCAGCTCTGCTGCTGGGGGGTCCGGGCCAGGCCCACCGTGCTGCTGGTGGCGAATACGTGCCACCTTCTGACCATCTCTCTGTAAGGAACAACTCCCACCTCCAGCACCACCGCCTGCACCTCCTCGACCCCCCAGGGGTGAGGCGTTGGGCAGGGGGCCCGGGAGGGAGCAGTCTCTGTAGGGGGAGGTGTTGACAGAGTGGGGGAGGGAGTGTCCGGCCTTGGCTCCCTGGGGAAGAGAGGGCCGGAACACATCGGTGGTGTCCACTCCCACGCTATTGATGCATTCGACGCTGCGAGAACGCACGGCTTGGTGCTGCTGGGTCTGGGGCTGCTGGGGAAGGGGTTGTTGGGTCTGGGGTTGTTGGGTCTGGGGTTGTAGGGGCTGGGTTTGTTGGGTCTGGGGCTGTTGGGGCTGCTGGGGAAGGGGTTGTTGGGGATGGGGTTGTTGGGGGTGGTGACTCTGCTGCTGCATCCAGTCCGGGGTCTTCTCAGCCTTTCTGTACAGCTGCTGCTGCTGTTTCCTGTGCCAGGGACTCTTCTCCATGGCCTTGTCCTTGGCACTGCCGCCCCCACCCACCAACCCCTGGCAGTCAGGTGGGGTGCCCATCTGGAAGGGTTGCCCGCTGGACTTGTCCCCCAAGTGTCCTCCCCCTACAGATGGTATGAACGTGGGCCCTGTCACTTTGGGGTCTCGCCCCCCTCCCCCTCCCCTCTCATGCGGCGAGGGGTTGGTTAGAGGGGCAGGTGGAGGCGGGCAGAAGAAGTCCGGGTGGTGGTGTGTGTGGGGGTGGTGGGGGTGGCTGGGGTGGAGCTGAAGGCAGTGGAACCCCCCAGGATGCGGGTGAGGGTGGTGGTGGGGGTGGAGGTGGGGGTGGCCTCCCCCAGCAGCTGAACCCATTTGCAGGGGCGGCGCCACGGAGTAGGGAAGGGCGTGGTGGAGCATCTGGCCCCTCCCCTCCAGACAGTCCGAAGGCTGCTCACTGATCCTCATCTCGCCGCTCACCCCTTCCTTGGTGCAGCGGATGTTCCCCCACCCTCCATGTGTCTGTGGCTGGGCTGTGTCTGAGCCCCCCTGCTCCCCACCACCTCCCCCCCATAGCTAGTCATGGAAGCCTTGGCTCCCCCCGTCCCAGAGTCCCCCCCGTTCTGCATCTTTCCATTGAGCAGGCAGGCGCTGAGGGTTCTGGTCATTCCTAAGGTCTGTTGGTGCTCCATGTGCCTCTCCAGAGCTCTGCTATTGACCTCCTCCAGGGAGACCGGGTGCTGGGGGTACTGGGGGTGCTGCTGGTGGGGGTGGGGCTGTGTGTGGCCGGGGTGTGGGTGGTGGTGGTGTGGATGTGAGGGCTGGGGGTGGTGGCTATGGTGTTGCTGACGCTCCTTGGCCTCCTGTTTGCTGCTGGGCCTCTCCTTGTCCTTGGTGCTGGGGACCACCCCTCTCTCGACGGACCCCTCCTTCAGGCCCTTGTGTAGGCTGACTCCGCCCCCTGGGTCCATGTCCCGACTGCAGGAGCCCTGAGGGTGACCCGGCCCCGCCCTGGAGATGGGCGGAAGACCGTGATTGGCTGAGATGAGAGGGGGCTGGGACGGAAGGCTTCTTAGATAGAAGTTCTCTGTAAGATATAAAAGTTCCAAATTATATAAATATAAAATATTTAAATGTTCTATACTGAACAAAAATATAAAGGCCACATGTAAAGTGTTGGTCCCATGTTTCATGAGCTGAAATAAAAGATCCCAGAAATGTTCTAAACGCACAAAAATATTATTTTGTCCACAAATGTGTTTACATCCCTGTTAGTGAGCAAGATGATCCATCCACCTGACAGGTGTGGCATATCAAGAAGCTGATTACAGCAGGATCATTACACAGGTGCACCTTGTGCTGGGGACAATGAAAGGCCACTCTAAAATATGCTGGTTTTGTCACACAACACAATGCCTCAGATGTTTCAAGTTTTGAGGGAGTGTGCAATTGGCATGCTGACTGCAGGAATGTCCACCAGAACTGTTGCCAGAGAACCTATAGAGGACCTATACCCTCCCAGGCCCACCCATGCTGTGCCAATGCCCATTCATGTGAAATCCATAGATTAGGGCCTAATTTATTTATTTCAATTGACTGATTTCCTTATATGAACTGAAAATCAGTCAAATCGTTTAAATTGTTGTATGTTGCATTTATATTTCAGTTCGGTAGAGAGAAACAGACTCCTAAAGGGGAAGTTCAGGATTTTAGAGATTTGTGTTGGAAAGTGCAATTCGTGGTTTGTTTTCCCTTCAACAGCCACTGCAGGCTTCAGCCACTTTAGCCACCACTTGCTCACAAGTTAATGGCTAATGTGTGTAATTGTTAAAATGTCATGACCAAATCTACTGATATTTGGTTTGATGTTACTTAGAGGTGATTTGGACTTTAACAAACAAGATTTGCTTCCGTTGACTGTTAGGTAGTAGTGGGTAAAGGTAACTTAAGTTTGTAGTGTCTGTTTTAATAGAAAACCAAACCATGGATTACAGTTTTTACTGGCCCATAGACGACTTTCAGGCTGAGGAAATATCAAGCTGTAAAATCCTGAACTTCCCCTTTAAAAAACATCAATTGGCCAACCAGGCAGCAAATCTAAAAGACAGGATTACATTATTACATTTAAGGTAATATCCCTGTGGGCATCCACATAGCGAGCAATATCCATTATCCAATTACATCATACTTTGTTGTGTTCAATTGGATTTCAATATCTTCATTCTGTCTGATTGAATTTTAATTTGTTTGCCACTCACCTTTTTGGGTGTCGTAGAAACGGTGCTGCCCGTAGAGGACGCCGCTGTTGGCATGGTGATCCAAGTGGCTCATGGGAAGGAAGGTGTGGGCAAGACTCCCTGAGAATCGAGGATACCCCGGGGCTGCTGGGAGAGAGAGAGAGAGAGAGAGAGAGAGAGAGAGAGAGAGAGAGAGAGAGAGAGAGAGAGAGCACTGAGTTAGAGTCATCCCGTGGACTGTGGAAATGACATATGATCAATTAGGTCCCATGCAGCTGGTTGTGTTGTATATACACTAATAACTATACAGCCTCGGCTTGTCATATTCACTACTTGGGTTTCGAATGTAAACAATAGGAGACAATCTCTGTCTTGGGGATTGCGGTAATGGAGGAAATTTTCCATCTAAACATATGGCTGTCTCTGAGCTGAGGAAGCTAGATGTTCCTTCTGTCTGAAGCAAGAGATAACACAGGCCCCAATTTTAAAGGGCCAATATGTGATATTTCCATTGGATTGAAGGCCTCTACCTACACTGACTGGCTGTTGCCCTTCGCTGCCCTTTTCTAGAGTTGAAAGATCAATTTGTCTGGAGACCTTCAAGACTCGGCACCTGGTTCTATGACAACAAGCCCATCTGCAGAAGATTTACACAATCTACCAGGACTACATTTCAAACACAAAGGACCTTGAAGGTAGAGAAAGGAAGGACAGAAAGAAGGAGAGAAGAGAGAGAGAAGGAGAGAGCAGGTAGAGAGAGAAGGAGACAGAGAAGAAGAGAGTAGAGAGAGAAGGACAGAAAGAGAGAAGAAGACAGAAAGGTAGAGAGAAGAGAGACAGATAAGGAGAGAGCAGGTAGAGAGAGAAGGAGACAGAATGTAGAGAGAGAAGGACAGAAAAGAGAGAAGGAGACAGAGAAGGTAGAGAGAGGAGAGAGAGAAGGAGACAGATAAGGAGAGAGCAGGTAGAGAGAGAAGGACAGAATGTAGAGAGAGAGGACAGAAAGGAGAGAGAAGGAGACAGAGAAGGTAGAGAGAGGAGAGAGAGAAGGAGATAGAGAAGGGAGAGCAGGTAGAGAGAAGGAGACAGGTAGACAGAGAAGGAGACAGAATGTAGAGAGAGAAGGACAGAAAGGAGAGAGAAGGAGACAGAGAAGGTAGAGAGAGGAGAGAGAGAAGGAGACAGAGAAGGGGAGAGCAGGTAGAGAGAGAAGGAGACAGAGAAGGAGAGAGAAGGTAGAGAGAGAAGGACAGAAAGGAGAGGAGAAAGGAGACAGAGAAGGTAGAGAGAGGAGAGAGAGAAGGAGACAGAGAAGGGGAGAGCAGGTAGAGAGAGAAGGAGACAGAGAAGGAGAGAGAAGTAGAGAGAGAAGGACAGAAAGGAGAGAGAAGGAGACAGAGAAGGTAGAGAGAGGAGAAGCGAAGGAGAGAGAGAAGGAGAGAGAGAAGGAGAGCAGGTAGAGAGAGAAGGAGACAGAAAGGAGACATAATGTAGAGAGAGAAGGACAGAAAGGAGAGGGAGACAGAGAAGGTAGAGAGAGGAGAGAGAAAGGAGACAGAGAAGGGGAGAGCAGGTAGAGAGAGAAGGAGACAGAGAAGGAGATAGAGAGAGGACAGAAAGGAGAGAGAAGGAGACAGAGAAGGTAGAGAGAGGAGAGAGAGGGAGACAGAGAGAGAGCAGGTAGAGAGAGAAGGAGACAGAGAAGGAGACATAGAAGAAGACAGAGGAAGGAAGGAGAGCAGGTAGAGACAGAATAGAGAGAGAAGGAGACAGAGAAGAGAGAGAAGAGAGAGGAGAGAGAGAAGGAGACAGAGAAGAAGAGAGAGAGGTAGAGAGAGAAGAAGACAGAGAAGACAGAGAAGAGAAGGAAGAGACAGAGAAGGTAGAGAAGGAGACAGAGACAGAGAAGGAGAAGGAGACAGAGAAGGTAGAGAGAGGAGACAGAGAAGGAGATAGAGAAGGAGACAGAGAAGGAGAGAGAGAAGGAGACATAGAAGAAGAGAGAAGGTAGAGAGAGAAGGAGATAGAGAAGGTAGAGAGAGAAGGAGAGACAACATCTTCTTCATGCATCAGAGGCCCATCACAGCTCTGTCAGAGGCTGTTACCTCGCTTGGGAGTTTATCCGGTCCATAATCAACCATAGATGTTAATATACTGTATCTATTTCAAGCTGGCTCAAAGCAGCAGAGGGATAGAACTGAATCAAACTAAATAGTCATACTAACGGGGGAACAAACATGTCCATGAAATGTTACAGAAATGTTAAGCATCTCCATTTAAAAAGGACTTTATCATAGAACAAATATACATTTAAAGCAAATAAGAGTCTATCCCAAATGGTGTGTTATTTAATGCTGGTCATGAAAAACCACCAGATCCCAGTACCTTCCCCGTCCACACCCTACCACACCCTACCACACCCGTCCACACCCTACCACACCCTACCACACCCTACCACACCCGTCCACACCCTACCACACCCGTCCACACCCACACCACACCCCAGTCCACACCCTACCACACCCTACCACACCCTACCACACCCGTCCACAACCCACACAGTACCCTCCCAGTCCACACCCTACCACACCCGTCCACCCCTACCACACCCGTCCACAACCCACAGTACCCTCCCAGTCCACACCCTACCACACCCGTCCACAACCCACACCCAGTACCATCCCAGTCCCCCCTACCAACCCGTGATACCCTATATTCATCATTAATGTGTACCCTCCCCAGAGATAGCCATAGAAAGGATTGTGAAACACTGTATATATATATAATTGACATTTGAAATGTCTTTATTGTTTTGAAACTTCTGTATGTGTGATGTCTACTGTTAATTTTTATTGTTTATTTCACTTTATATATTATATACCTTACTTGCTTTGGCAATGTTAACACATGTTTCCCATGCCAATAAAGCCCCTTGAATTGAATTGAATTGAATTGAATTGAGACAGAGAGAGACAGAGAGAGAGAGAGAGAGAGAGACAGAGAGAGAGAGAGAGAGAGAGAGAGAGACTGAGAGACAGAGAGAGACTGAGAGAGAGAGAGAGAGAGAGACAGAGAGAGAGAGAGAGAGAGAGAGACTGAGAGACTGAGAGAGAGGGAGACTGAGAGAGAGAGAGAGAGAGAGAGAGAGAGACAGTGATCTTCACTGTGTGTACATGCACGTCCCTTGTCCCTATGACATGATCACCAGTCCAGGTGGTGTAACTCGTCTCTCCTTCCCTGTCCTGCACCTGTCTCTCACTTGCCCTCCCGCTTCAGTTCCATGCCAAACTAACAGGGGTGGGGTGGGGGGGACATGGAGGTACAAGCTAGATGAAAGACAGACACATTTGTGTTGGCCAGTGTGTTCTGTGATCAGATGCAGTTCATTCCGTGTGGTAGGGGGTCTGTGTGAGGGTCTATGTGTCTACTGTATGCCTGCCTGTATGCCTGCCTGCCTGCCTGTGTGTGTGTGTGTGTGTGTGTGTGTGTGTGTGTGTGTGTGTGTGTGTGTGTGTGTGTGTGTGTGTGTGTGTGTGTGTGTGTGTGTGTGTGTGTGTGTGTGTGTGTATGCCTGCCTGCGTGCGTGTGTGTGTGTGTGTGTGTGTGTGTGTGTGTGTGTGTGTGTGTGTGTGTGTGTGTGTGTGTGTGTGTGTATGCCTGCCTGCGTGCGTGTGTGTGTGTGTGTGTGTGTGTGTATGCCTGCCTGCGTGCGTGTGTGTGTGTGTGTGTGTGTGTGTGTGTGTGTGTGTGTGTGTGTGTGTGTGTGTGTGTGTGTGTGTGTGTGTGTGTGTGTGTGTGTGTGTGTGTGTGCACCAATGTGTTTTATGGGGGCCTAACAGCTTTGAGTGTTGAATGTCTTACTTTCTGCCTTAGAACAATGGGCTTTGTGGTCTGTCTGTCTCACTCTGCAGTAACTCTGGAGGGAGTGAGGGGAGTGCAGGCCTAGTGACCTTGGCCAATTCATTTGGCATCAAACGGAAGAAAACGGGACTGAAACAGGGATGGACTACTTGAATTTCTCCAATTAGAAACGCTTATTTTCATCTTATGTTGCAAAACATTTCAAAACATTTGCCGTGATGAACACCAGCTCGGTCCTGGAGAAACCTCTAGACCATAGAAAGTTAATGAATGAAACACAGAGAAGAAGGCAAACATCTCTGAAATAACACAGGAGGAAAGTAGGAGGGAGATAATTACACTGGCTCCTCCTCTCTCTTTCTGTCCGTGTCTCTCTCTGTCTGTGTCTCTCTCCTCTTCTCTCTATCTCTGTGTCCGTCTCTCTCTCTCTGACCGTGTCTCTCTCTCTCTGTCTCTCTCTCTCTGTCTCCCTCCATGTCTCTCTCTCTCTGTCTCTCTCTCTCTGTCTCCCTCCATGTCTCTCTCTCTGTCCGTATCTCTCTCTCTGTCCGTCCGTCTCTCTCTCTCTGTCCGTCTCTCTCTCTCTCTGTGTCCATCACTCTCTCTCTCTCCATGTCTCTCTCTCTCTGTCCGTCTCTCTCTCTCTGTCTGTCTCTCTCCATGTCTCTCTCTCTCTGTCCATCTCTCTCTCTCTGTCCGTGTCTCTCAGACAATTTCTGTCTGTCTCTCTCCATGTCTCTCTCTCTCTCTCTCTCTCTCTCTCTCTCTCTCTCTCTCTCTCTCTCTCTCTCTCTCTCTCTCTCTCTCTCGCTTGTCATGATTAATAAGCTTACTCATTTATGTCAATTAGTTTACAGAGAGAGGGAGAGAGAGAAAAAGAACAAAAGAAAGAATCCTTTGTTTAAACCAGACATTTTCCCTCTGATTCAGAGAAGGGAGAGAAAGGGAAAGAGAGGAGAGAGATAGAGAGAGTTGTTTGGCCTCGGAGAGGAGACAGTGTTTTTTTCTGGGGTGTCGTGGTGTTTGTGAGCGTGACGATTGGCGGAGTAATCCCCTTTCACAGAGCAGTCTGGCTGTGCCCGATAATGCCAGCCTGCTCGCTTTCAGCATGCCCGCCGTCGGGGCGTCGAGAGGGGCTCTGCTGGGCATGGGCAGAGCCTATTCAGCCATTCATCTGGCCAGGACAAGGGAAGGTGCTGCTACTGCTGCAATTGTTGTTGCTACTGCAGGCGGCGTGAGCAGGGTCTTACCACGCAGACTGCTGACGCACACACACACACACACACACACATGCATACACACAGGCGCACAGACACAGACTCAAACACATGCATAAACACACACAGGGCGTGTGTGAGTGAATGACAGCGGAGAGTGCAGCACATGTCCTCTCCACAGTGGGAGCAGTAGCAGAGAATTATAGAACAATAGAACGTCCATAGCTGCAGCGTAAGACACACACACACACACACACACACACACACACACACACACACACACACAAAGGACAAATAAGAGCTGTTTATTTACAGTTTCTAACAATCACTTTGGCACTAATTTCAGAACCTTGTGCTCCTTTTTCAAAACTCTAGACACAAAACTCAAAACGGTCTCCACTTCTAACACAGACTGGCCAATGTTTAAAACATTGCATTGTGCATTCATATCATTAAAGAAACCTTGCACTTGCAGAATCATTGGTTCAAATAACTAATTTATCATGAAATACCATAGGACCATTCATTTAGATCACCATACCGATAGTTTCACTGTGTTGTTCATTCAATCATTAAATATTGTAGTACAAAATATATGATACATGTTTTATTATGCTACTACATGTAAATACATCACTGTACAAGGACTAGTAGAGAGAATACTACAGACACAGTGGAATCATTGAACAAAATATGAAATTTATTGATGAAATACAATAAAATCACAACATAGGTTTCCTTGAATCAAAGCAAAAATAATTAGCTACAAAAAAAATAAAAAACAGTTAAAGGTCAACTGTAGTGTTCCTCACCTGGCTTACTGTAAAACATCACTGCAGTGTTCCTCACCTGGCTTACTGTAAAACATCACCTGCAGTGTTCCTCACCTGGCTTACTGTAAAACATCACTGCAGTGTTCCTCACCTGGCTTACTGTAAAACATCACTGCAGTGTTCCTCACCTGGCTTACTGTAAAACATCACTGCAGTGTTCCTCACCTGGCTTACTGTAAAACATCACCTGCAGTGTTCCTCACCTGGCTTACTGTAAAACATCACTGCAGTGTTCCTCACCTGGCTTACTGTAAAACATCACTGCAGTGTTCCTCACCTGGCTTACTGTAAAATATCACTGCAGTGTCCCTCACCTGACTTACTGTAAAACATCACTGCAGTGTTCCTCATCTGGCTTACTGTAAAACATCATTGCAGTGTTCCTCACCTGGCTTACTGTAAAACATCACTGCAGTGTTCCTCACCTGGCCTGGAGAAGGGTGGCTTGTTCGTGAGGGCGCCTATCATATAGCTTCCACCTCCATGTGGAGAAAAATTCCTTAATTGGGTTTTAGGAAAGAAGAGTATGGTGGTAGGTACAGGGTGGTAAATTGTGGATGGGCCTGAAACCATGCTTGCACCATTTGAGCATGGTGGAACCTGACATTATCCCACACAATGACATAGGTCATACCATCAGCTCTACAGACCTGATTTAGCTCATCAAGGATGGTTACATTCGAACAGCGAATCATGTGGCTGCCTGCAACTCAATATATAGACTATATAGAGTAGATATCTTTAGATGTTGTTTGACCAAACATTAGAATGGGCAAGATGTGTAATCTAAGCAACTTTGACCGTGGTATGATTGTTGATGCCACACATGGTGATTCCAGCATCTCAGAAACAGCTGCCTCCTGAGATTGTTATGCACTACAGTCTCTAGAGTTTACAGAGAATGGTGCGATAAACAAAACACATTCAGTGAGCGGCAGTTCTGTGGGCAAAACCACCTTGTTAATGAGAGAGGTCAGAGGAGAATGTCCAGACTCATTCAAGCTAACAGAAAGGCCACAAACGCTCAAATAACAGCTGTTTAAAACAGTGGTGTGCAGAAGGGCATCTCTTAACTTCTTTGGAACTGGGGGGCAGTATTGAGTAGCTTGGATAATAAGGTGCCCAGAGTAAACTGCCTGCTACTCAGGCCCAAAAGGTAGAATATGAATATAATTAGTACATTTGGATAGATTATTATAACACTATGAAGTTTTTCTAAAACTGTTTGAATGATGTCTGTGAGTATAACGGAACTCATATGGCATGCAAAAATCCAACCAGGAAGTAGGAAATCTGAGGTTTGTAGTTTTTCAAGTCATCGCCTATCCAATATACAGTGTCTATGGGGTATTACACTTCCTAAGGCTTCCACTAGATGTCAACAGTCTTTAGAACGTTGTTTCAGGCTTCTACAATGAAGGGGGAGCGAATAAGAGCTGTTTCAACCAGGTGTCTGGCAGAATGCCATGAGCTAAGTCACGCGCGCAGCCGTGAGAGTGAGCTTCATTCCTTTTCATTTCTAAAGACAAAGGAATTCTCCGGTTGAAACATTATTGAAGATTTATGATAAAAACATCCTAAAGATTGATTCTCTACATCGTTTGACATGTTTCTACGAACTGTAATAGAACTTTTTTGACTTTTCATCTGGACTAAGTGACCGCGCCTTGTGAATTTGGATTTGTGAACTAAACGTGCGAACAAAAGGAGGTATTTGGACATAAATGATGGACTTTATCGAACAAAACAAACATTTATTGTGGAACTGGGATTCCTGGGAGTGCATTTTGATGAAGATCATCAAAGGTAAGTGAATATTTATAATGCTATTTCTGACTTTTGTGACACCTCTCCTTCTTTGGAAAATGGCTGTATGTTTTTCTGTGGCTCGGTGCTGACCTAACGTAATCACAACGTGTGCTTTTGAAATCAGACACTGTGGCTGGATTAACGAGAAGTTTATCTTTAAAATGGTGTATAATACTTTTATGGGGGACGCTACCGTTATATCCCAGAGGAGTTAACGTACAACACCGTGAATAATTCAGGCTGTTGTGAAGGCAAAAGGGGTCCTACCCAGTACTAGATGGGTGTACCTAATAAAGTGGCCGGTGAGTGCACAGTAATGTCAAATATGAAAACATGGTCTGGAAAAGTGGTACATGGGACCATAGAAACAGTGTCTGATAAAGAGTGATGTATGAAATATTACATCCATAGATAATGTCGTCCAGTTGGTTCATGTTCCACGGTCATTGGTGTCAATGGATCTCGTTATCCTGAAACATTCATGATCTAAACATGGAATATTGTTCGTCAGTTTCCATAAAACTATGCATTAAGAGTAACGCAACAGTTACTTATCATTTTGAGCAGTTGTATCAATTGATAGTTAGATCATTGTAATGAAATGAATAGACAGACATCTCAGATGTAATGTGTGAATTGCATTTTGAAATTGTAATACTTTGATGTTTAGTTGTGTAATTTTGAACAGGTGATTTTAGTTCAATTATCTTAGCTTTATGTGTATTGTATCCAAGCAACTGGAAAAAAGTGTTAGAGTTTTGAAAAATGTGCATTTTGATCAGTGGTTGTGAGTTTTGAAAAATGACATCAAGTTTTCCCAAATTAGTGCCAAAGTGATTGTAAAAAAAACTGTAACAGCACATACATGCAGAGGAGTAATAATCCCAGTGAATCAGAGGAAGAGGTCTGTTAGCCTTCTCACACTATGGTGCCCACCTGAACCGCACTGTGCTGCTTCAGCAACAACTATGGTGGATGGGTGACCAGTCCAGTAGAGCTTCATTCTGAGTGGTTTGGTTGGCCTGACGTAACGTATGGCCTACAGTCTACAACATCTCACACACACAGACACTCATTCACTTACTGTAGATAGGGGGTTTGCTTTTCACTTTCACAAAACATACATGTACAACTGTATACAGCCCCATGGAACATGCTGTAAGAATTCAGAGAGAGAGGGGGAGGAGAGAGAGAGAGAGGGAGAGAGAGGAGGGGCAGACAGAGCTGTCTGTCAGGTGCACTAATTGAGAAAAAGTGACAGAGTGATCGAGACACCGAGAGAGAGGAGAGGAGAGATGCTTGAGAGAGGAGGGGCAGTGTGCAGAACAGTTGTGGATCTCTTCTCTTCAGGCTTGCTAAAGGAAAGGATGCACATGCTCAGAGATAAAGAGAGGGAGGGGGAGAGAGAAAAGGAGAGAAAGAGAGGGAGGGGGAGAGAAAAGGAGAGAAAGAGAGGGAGGGGGAGAGAGGAGGAGAGAAAGAGATCTCTTCTCTTCAGGGAGGGGAAAGAGAAACAGGAGAGAAAGAGAGGGAGGGGGAGAGAGAAAAGGAGAGAAAGAGAGGGAGGGGAGAGAGAGAAAGGAGGAGAAGAGAGGGAGGGGGAGAGAGAAAAGGAGAGAAAGAGAGGGAGGGGGAGAGAGAAAAGGAGAGAAAGAGAGGGAGGGGAGAGAAAAGGAGAGAAAGAGAGGGAGGGGGAGAGAGAAAGGAGAGAAAGAGATGGAGGGGGAGAGAGAAAAGGAGAGAAAGAGAGGGAGGGGGAGAGAGAAAAGGAGAGAAAGAGAGGGAGGGGGAGAGAAAAGGAGAGAAAGAGAGGGAGGGGGAGAGAGAAAAGGAGAGAAAGAGAGGGAGGGGGAGAGAAAGGGAGAGAAAGAGAGGGAGGGGGAGAGAGAAAAGGAGAGAAAGAGAGGGAGGGGGGAGAGAAAAGGAGAGAAAGAGAGGGAGGGGGAGAGAAAAAAGGAGAGAAAGAGAGGGGGGGGAGAGAGAAAAAGGAGAGAAAGAGAGGGAGGGGGAGAGAGAAAAAGGAGAGAAAGAGAGGGAGGGGGAGAGAAAAGGGAGAGAAAGAGAGGGAGGGGGAGAGAGAAAAGGAGAGAAAGAGAGGGAGGGGGAGAGAGAAAAGGAGAGAAAGAGAGGGAGGGGGAGAGAGAAAGGAGAGAAAGAGAGGGAGGGGGAGAGAGAAAAGGAGAGAAAAGAGAGGGAGGGGGAGAGAAAAGGAGAGAAAGAGAGGGAGGGGGAGAGAGAAAGGAGAGAAAGAGAGGGAGGGGGAGAGAGAGAAAGGAGAGAAAGAGAGGGAGGGGAGAGAAAGGGAGAGAAAGAGAGGGAGGGGGAGAGAGAAAAGGAGAGAAAGAGAGGGAGGGGGAGGAGAAAAGGAGAGAGAAAAGGAGAAAAGAGAGAGAAAGGAGGGGGGGGGAGAGAGAAAAGGAGAGAAAGAGAGGGAGGGGGAGAGAAAAGGAGAGAAAGAGAGGGAGGGGGAGAGAGAAAAGGAGAGAAAGAGAGGGAGGGGGAGAGAGAAAGGAGAAAAGAGAGGGAGGGGGAGAGAGAAAGGAGAGAAAGAGAGGGAGGGGGAGAGAGAAAAGGAGAGAAAGAGAGGGAGGGGGAGAGAGAAAAGGAGAGAAAGAGAGGGAGGGGGGAGAGAGAAAAGGAGAGAAAGAGAGGGAGGGGGGAGAGAGAAAAGGAGAGAAAGAGAGGGAGGGGGAGAGAGAAAGGAGAGAAAGAGAGGGAGGGGGAGAGAGAAAAGGAGAGAAAGAGAGGGGGGGGGGAGAGAGAAAAGGAGAGAAAGAGAGGGAGGGGGGATAGAGAAAAGGAGAGAAAGAGAGGGAGGGGGGAGAGAGAAAAGGAGAGAAAGAGAGGGAGGGGGAGAGAGAAAAGGAGAGAAAGAGAGGGAGGGGGGAGAGAAAAGGAGAGAAAGAGAGGGAGGGGGAGAGAGAAAAGGAGAGAAAGAGAGGGAGGGGGGGAGAAAAAGGAGAGAAAGAGAGGGAGGGGGAGAGAGAAAAGGAGAGAAAGAGAGGGAGGGGGAGAGAAAAAGGAGAGAAAGAGAGGGAGGGGGAGAGAGAAAAGGAGAGAAAGAGAGGGAGGGGGAGAAAAAGGAGAGAAAGAGAGGGAGGGGAGAGAGAAAGGGAGAGAAAGAGAGGGAGGGGGGAGAGAGAAAAGGAGAGAAAGAGAGGGAGGGGGAGAGAGAAAAGGAGAGAAAGAGAGGGAGGGGGAGAGAGAAAAGGAGAGAAAGAGAGGGAGGGGGGAGAGAGAAAAGGAGAGAAAGAGAGGGAGGGGGAGAGAGAAAAGGAGAGAAAGAGAGGGAGGGGGAGAGAGAAAAGGAGAGAAAGAGAGAGAGGGAGAAAAAGAGATAAAGAGAGGGAGGGGAGAGAGAAAAGGAGAGAAAGAGAGGGAGTGAGAGAAAGAGAGAAAGAGAGGGAGGGGGAGAGAGAAAAGGAGAGAAAGAGAGAGAGTGAGAGGAAAGAGAGAAAGAGAGAGAAAAGAGGGAGAAAAAAGAGAGAGAGAGAGAGAGCTAAAACAAAATAAGGAAAGGCTATAGCTACTGTGTGTGCTATAGTGTGTGTGTGCACATGGATTTATGCATTGTGTGTGTGTGTGTGTGTGTGTGTGTGTGTGTGTGTGTGTGTGTGTGTGTGTGTGTGTGTGTGTGTGTGTGTGTGTGCATCTGTGTGTGTGTGCATCTGTGTGTGTGTGTGCATCTGTGTGTGTGTGCATGCGTGTGTGTGTGTGTGTGTGTGTGTGTGTGTGTGTGTGTGTGTGTGTGTGTGCATGTGTGTGTGTGTGTGTGTGTGTGTGTGTGTGTGTGTGTGTGTGTGTGTGTGTGTGTGTGTGTGTGTGTGTGTGTGTGTGTGTGTGTGTGTGCATCTGTGTGTGTGTGCACGTGCATGCATGCGTGTGTGTGTGTGTGTGTGTGTGTGTGCGTGCGTGTGTGTGGACAGAGATACAGTATGAGGCTGTCGTTGTGTTTGGCACAACTCAAGCAGTAATTTGGACAGAGGCCAGCTGGCAAAGGGCAAATAAGGGTTTCCTTCTTGTCTTGTTTTCCATATTTCCCCTTTTTATTTCTGGGTCTCAGTGTGATTTTCAGAGGTTTGAAGTGAACGAGAGAAAAAAACATTCAAAACCTCAATGGACATAATCCGTTTAGCCACGTGGAACTAATTTATCGAAGCACTTACTCTCACTCTCTCATTCTCTCTCACACACACTCTCTCTCTCACATGTACTCTCTCTCTCTCTCTCTCTCTCTCTCTCTCTCTCTCTCTCTCTCTCTCTCTCTCTCTCTCTATATATATATATATATATATATATAGTCGGAAGTTTACATACACCTTAGCCAAATACAACATTTTTCCTGACATTTAAGTTACAAACTCCCCGTCTTAGGTCAGTTAGGATCATCACTTTATTTTAAGAATGTGAAATGTCAGAATAATAGTAGAGAGAATGATTTATTTCAGCTTTTATTTCTTTCATCACATTCCCAGTGGGTCAGAAGTTTACATACACTCAATTAGTATTTGGTAGCATTGCCTTTAAATTGTTTAATTTGGGTCAAACGTTTCAGGTAGCCTTCCACAAGCTTCCCACAATAAGTTGGGTGAATGTTGTCCCATTCCTCCTGACAGAGCTGGTGTAAATGAGTCAGGTTTGTAGGCCTCCTTGCTCGCACACGCTTTTTCAGATTGAGGTCAGGGCTTTGTGATGGCCACTCCAATACCTTGACTTTGTTGTCCTTTGGCCATTTTGCCACAACTTTGGAAGTATGCTTGGGGTCATTGTCCATTTGGAAGACCCATTTGCGACCAAGCTTTAACTTCCTGACTGATGTCTTGAGATGTTGCTCCAATATATCCACATAATTTTCCTACCTCATGATGCCATTTATTTTGTGAAGTGCACCAGTCCCTCCTGCAGCAAAGCACCCCCACAACATGACGCTGCCACCCCCATGCTTCACTTTTGGGATGGTGTTCTTTGGCTTGCAAGCTTCACCCTTTCACCTCCAAACATAACGATGGTCATTATGGCCAAACAGTTCTATTTTTGTTTCATCAGACCAGAGGACATTTCTCCAAAAAGTACAATCTTTATCCCCATGTGCAGTTGCAAAACGTAGTCTGGCTTTTTTATTGCGGTTTTGGAGCTGTGGCTTCTTCCTTGCTGAGTGGCCTTTCAGGTTATGTCGATATAGGACTCGTTTTACTGTGGATATAGATACTTTTGTACCTGTTTTCTCCAGCAAAAGGTCCTTTGTTGTTGTTCTGGGATTGATTTGAACTTTTCGCACCAAATTACATTCATCTCTAGGAGACAGAACGCAGTCTCCTTCCTGAGCGGTATGACAGCTGCGTGGTCCCATGGTGTTAATACTTGCGTACTATTGTTTGTACAGATGAACGTGGTGCCTTCAGGCATTTGGAAATTGCTCCCAATGATGAACCAGACTTGTGGAGGTCTACAATTATTTTTTCTGAGGTCTTGGCAGATTTTTTATGGAATATCTACATAGACGTACAGAGGCCCATTATCAGCAACCATCACTCCTGTGTTCCAATGGCACGTTATGTTAGCTAATTCAAGTGTATCATTTTAAAAGTCTAATTGATCATTAGAAAACCCTTTTGCAATTATGTTAGCACAGCTAAAAACTGTTGTGCTAATTAAAGAAGCAATAAAACTGGCCTTCTTTAGACTAGTTGAGTGTCTGGAGCATCAGCATTTGTGGGTTCGATTACAGGATCAAAATGGCCAGAAACAAAGACCTTTCTTCTGAAACTTGTCAGTCCATTCTTGTTCTGAGAAATGAAGGCTATTCAATGCGAGAAATTGCCAAGAAACTGAAGATCTCATACAACGCTGTGTACCACTTACTTCACATAACAACGCAAACTGGCTCTAACCAGAAGGCCCCGGTGCACAAGGAGGCCCCGGTGCACAACTGAGCAAGAGGACAAGTGCATTAGAGTTTCTAGCTTGAGAAAAAAAAATCCAGCTACAATAGTCATTTACAACATTAACAATGTCTACACTGTATTTCTGATCAATTTTATGTTATTTTAATGGACAAAAAATGTGCTTTTCTTTCAAAAACAAGGACATTTCTAAGCGACCCCAAACTTTTGAACGGTAGTGTATATACAGTGCATTCAGAAAGTATTCTGACCTCTTGACGTTTTCCACATTTTGTTACGTTACAGCCTTATTCTAAAATGGTTTAAATTGTTTTTTCCCCTCCTCCATCTACACACAATACCCCATAATGACAAAGCAGAAACAGGTCTGTAGAATTTTTGCAAATATAACAAAAAGTAAAAACTGAAATATTACATTTACATAACTATTCAGACACTTTACTCAGTACTTTGTTGAAGCACCTTTGGCAGCGAGTACAGCCTACAGTCTTCTTGGGTATGTCGCTACAATCTTGGCACACCTGTATTTGGGGAGTTTCTCCCATTTCTCCCATGTAGATCCTCTCAAGCTCTGTCAGGTTGGATGAGGAGCATCGCTGCACAGCTATTTTCAGGTTTCTCCAGAGATGTTATTTCGGGTTTAAGTCAGGGCTCTGGCTGGGCCATTCAAGGACATTCAGAGACTTATCTTGGCTGTGTGTTTAGCGTCATTGTCCTGTTGGAAAGTGAACCTTTGCCCCAGTCTGAGGTACTGAGCGCTCTGGAGCAGGTTTTCATCTAGGATCTCTCTGTACTTTTCTCCATTCATCTTTCCCTCGATCCTGACTAGTCACCCAGTCCCTGCCGCTGAAAAACATCCCCACAGCATGATGCTGCCACTACCATGCTTCACCGTAGAGATGATGCAAGGTTTTCTCCAGCCATGATGCTTGGCATTCAGGCCAAAGAGTTCAATCTTGGTTTAATCAGAACAGAGAATCTTGTTTGTCATGGTCTGAGAGTCCTTAAGTGCCTTTTGGCAAACTCCAAGTGGGCTGTCATGTGCCTTTTACTGAGGAGTGGCTTCCGTCTGGCCACTCTACCACAAAGGCCTGATTGGTGGAGTGTTGTAGAGATGTATGTCCTTCTGGAAGGTTCTCCCATCTCCACAGAGGAACTCTGGAACTCTGTCAGAGTAACCATTGTGTTCTTGGTTACCTACCTGACCAAGGCCCTTCTCCCCTGATTGCTCAGTGTGGCCAGACGGCGTCTCCAAACTTCTTCCATTTAAGAATGATGGAGGCCACTGTGTTCTTGGGGACCTTCAATGCTGCAGGTATTTTTTGATGCCCTTCCCCAGATCTGTGCCTCGACAGAATCCTGTCTCGGAGCTCTACGGACAATTCCTTCCACCTCATTGCTTGGTTTCTGCTTTGACATGCACTGTTAACAGTGTGACCTAATATAGACCGGTGTATGCATTTCCAAATCATGTCCAATCAATAGAATTTACCACAGGTGGACTCCAATCAAGTTGTAGAAACATGTCAGGGATGATCAATGAAAACAGAATTAACCTGGGTCTTCAAGCAAAGGTCTGAATACTTATGTTCATGAAGGTATTTCTGCTTTTATTTTTAATACATTTGTAAAAAAAAAACTAAATACCTATTTTTGCTTTGTCATTATGGAGTATCGTGTATAGATTGATGATGACAAACATTAATTTAATCAATTTCAGAAAAGGCTGTAACGTAATTAAATGTGGAAAAAGTCAAGGGGTCTTGAATAACAGCCGCAGACCATTATTCATCCTCCATCAAAAGAGACATCCCTCTAGTGGTGTGGGGTCTGTGCTTTGGCAAAGTGAGTGGGGTTATATCCTTCCTGTTTGGCCCTGTCCGGGGGTGTCATCGGATGGGGCCACAGTGTCTCCTGAACCCTCCTGTCTCAGCCTCCAGTATTTATGCTGCAGAAGTTTATGTGTCGGGGAGCTAGGGTTAGTTTGTTATATCTGGAGTACTTCTCCTGTCCTATCCGGTGTCCTGTGTGAATTTAAGTATGCTCTCTCTAATTCTCTCTTTCTCTCTTTCTTTCTCTCTCTCGGAGGACCTGAGCCCTAGGACCATGCCTCAGGACTACCTGACATGATGACTCCTTGCTGTCCCCAGTCCACCTGGCCGTGCTGCTGCTCCAGTTTCAACTGTTCCTCCTGTGATTATTATTATTTGACCATGCTGGTCATTTATGAACATTTGAACATCTTGGCCATGTTCTGTTATAATCTCCACCCGGCACAGCCAGAAGAGGACTGCCACCCCACATAGCCTGGTTCCTCTCTAGGTTTCCTCCAAGGTTTTGGCCTTTCTAGGGAATTTTTCCTAGCCACCGGGGCTTCTACACCTGCATTGCTTGCTATTTGGGGTTTTAGGCTGGGTTTCTGTACAGCACTTTGAGATATCAGCTGATGTACGAAGGGCTATATAAATAACTTTGATTTGATTTGATTTTGATCAAACTTTACAGTTCGCAAAATGCATTGGGGCAGGTAGTGTTCTCCTGGCATCCACCAAACCCAGATTCATCCGTCGGACTGCCAGATGGTGAAGCGTGATTCATCACTCCAGAGAACACGTTTCCACTGCTCCAGAATCCAATGGCGGTGAGCTTTACACCACTCCATCCGACGCTTGGCATTGTGTATGATGATCTTAGGCTTGTGTGCGACTGCTCGGCCATGGAAATCCATTTTGTGAAGCTCCCAACAACAGTTATTGTGCTCATGTTGCTTCCAGAGGCAGCTTTGAACCGAGGACAGACGATTTTGACGCGCAACGTGCTTCACTACTCAGGGGTCTTGTTCTGTGAGCTTATGTGGCTTACCACTTCTCGATTGAGCCGTTGTTGATCTGAGACGCTTCCACGTCACAATAACAGCACATACAGTTCACCGGGGCAGCTCTAGCAGGGCAAACATTTGATGAACTGACTTGTTGGAAAGGTGGCATCCTATGACGGTGCCATGTTGAGAGTTACTGAGCTCTTCTTCCATTCTGTTGCCAAAGTTTGTCTATGGAGATTGCATGGCTGTGTGCTCAAGTTTATACACCTGTCGTCAACAGGTGTGGCTGAAATAGCCAAATCCACTTTTTTGAAGGGGTGTAGACATACTTTTGTATATTTATATATCTTTACACCCAGATCCCAACAGCTCCTCCACTATTCCACCTCTCCCTCTCACTGTGTGCCAACGAACAGCCCTCCTCTCCAGACCATCTCTATATGGTTCCCAGGGAATGAACAACAGACCAGCTCCATATGAAAATGTGTCAGAATCACAGCAACATGAGAGACAAAGAGACCGTGCGCCAGAGAAATGTAGCTGGAGAGACAAGAGAATCTTAGAACAAATACCAGCTCACACATACACACACAATCTCATGCACGAACACACACACACACACGCACACGCACACGCACACACACACAGTATGCTCTGTGCTGCTGCTGGTGGGATACAGCCGACAGGCCGACACCCGTAGAGAGAAGGCAAGGAGCCTGGGTAATTGTTCCCGCTCATCATTTTGATGAGTTGCTTTTAATGCAAAACAGTAAAAAGACAACATGCAATTATGTTGAAGACAGAGCAGCTGAATGTGGTTGATGAACAGTCTGGATTCAATCAGGATCTTAATGCATTATGTACAATTAAACTGCAGTCTGGTTAATGGCCTCCACTGCAAACTGAGTAATAATCCTAGTCATTACCACCTCCATTACTTTTATTGGACTTGGCATTATCATCGTCCGACTTGTTAATATTATTCTGTTTTCCAGCTCAGAAATCTCCCTGTGACTTCGATAGCCATTGCTAAAAGTTGAAAACGAAAGATACGTTAACTTGTGTTTTGTGGGTGGAAGGAAGGAACGAGAAGATTCGCTATGACCTGTAAGTGCTCATCTCTCTGGTTCCATCGTTCTCTCATTCTCCCTGTCATCTGTACCTCCATGTTGTTTCAGAGAGATGGCTGTAACTCAATCCTCTAACACCATGTTGTTTCAGAGAGATAGCTGTAACTCAATCCACTAACACCATGTTGTTTCAGAGAGATGGCTGTAACTCCATCCACTAACACCATGTTGTTTCAGAGAGATGGCTGTAACTCCATCCACTAACACAATGTTGTTTCAGAGAGATAGCTGTAACTCCATCCACTAACACCATGTTGTTTCAGAGAGATGGCTGTAACTCCATCCACTAACACCATGTTGTTTCAGAGAGATGGCTGTAACTCCATCCACTGACACCATGTTGTTTCAGAGAGATGGCTGTAACTCCATCCACTAACACCATGTTGTTTCAGAGAGATGGCTGTAACTCCATCCACTAACACCATGTTGTTTCAGAGAGATGGCTGTAACTCCATCCACTAACACCATGTTGTTTCAGAGAGATGGCTGTAACTCCATCCACTGACACCATGTTGTTTCAGAGAGATGGCTGTAACTCCATCCACTGACACCATGTTGTTTCAGAGAGATGGCTGTAACTCCATCCACTGACACCATGTTGTTTCAGAGAGATGGCTGTAACTCCATCCACTAACACCATGTTGCCTGCCTCCCATGTGAATACCTTAAACATGGATTCGTCTAAGCATGAGCTAGAGTGCGGACTCTCCACCCCTGGTTAGGTAAAAAGCTGAGGGATGGGGCTGGAGACATTTAACCACTCTCATATTCATAGACAAAACTACGGATGCAAGGATTGACCTTCAGTTATATCAAACGTATAGTTTAACCATGTTTTGGGGCTATACAGTGTTTGTTGACATTTTATTTGTTTTCAAACATTAGAGTAAAACAAGCTTATAGTTTGGGTTTCTGATGGGGTACAACAGTTAAACTGAGCTCATGAGGCAATTATAAGATATATTCTTAAAGAATCAATGGGTATAAATCATTCATTTATAAGTCACAAAATGGATGTAGCACCTGCTGATTGCCCCTTTAAATCCCATAAATCCATGGCGGGAAGTGAATAAGTGCATGACTCTCTGTGGCCGCAACATCTAAGGGCCGCCCATCCCCAAAACAGAGTGTCCATTAACAACAAACAGAACCACAGCTGCATCAAACAACATCAGCCCCAGCTACACATCATACGACCAGAGTAGTGATTATCAGTGACCACAAACACAATGTAGATCCTGCAGCACATTCCCCGCTGGCTTGCCCTGGCCAAGACACAACAGCTGGCCTCGTCTTAAAGGGGTAGTTCATCTTAATGACAACAATAGTTAGAATGTTCCTTCTTAAAGGGGTAGTTCACCTTAATGACAACATTAGTTAGAATGTTCCTTCTTAAAGGGGTAGTTCACCTTAATGACAACATTAGTTAGAATGTTCCTTCTTAAAGGGGTAGTTCACCTTAATGACAACATTAGTTAGACTGTTCCTTCTTAAAGGGGTAGTTCATCTTAATGACAACATTAGTTAGAATGTTCCTTCTTAAAGGGGTAGTTCACCTTAATGACAACATTACCCACTTGGCACACTGGTTGAATCAACGTTGTTTCCATGCCCTTTTAATGTTATTACGTTGAACCAACGTGGAATAGATATTGAATTGATGTCTGTGCCCAGTGGGTAGTTAGATAGTTCCTTCTTAAAGGGGTTGTTCACCTTAATAACAGTTAGATGTTATCTTATTCTGGAAGTAGTCTGTACACCAGGAACCATCTAACTAATGTTGTATTTTGCGTTAACTATCCCTTTAAACAAGGAGGCTATGCTTGGGGCTTGGCATACCCTGAGTCTGCTGTGTTTAGGCGGGTCGGGTGAGGCAGTCAGAGCCTGGGTAGGGTGGGAACCACCACAAGCACCAGAGACACAACAGCTGAACAGCCCAACCCTGCAGTCTGTCAACCTCTTTACTGGCGTGTTGTTCAGTGGGCTGAGTGACATTCTTGCTGACGTGAATTTGAATACCGCAACATTTTTTGGCTGAACTATTGACCCGTCACTCCATCCTAAAAAACACTGCATGGCGCTTCACCCCAAACATGCTCCAGGGGAGGGGCAGAGGCCTATTTCAGAGCCCAGAGAAAAGGGTGGGAGCCTGGGCTAATTTCTTAAGGATGACAAGCCGTCTGTCCTCCCCTGGAACCTCAACCCAGGCTGAGAATACATGCTGTCAGAGTGAGATTACACGCTGTTAAGCTGCAGCTCCGTACTACGGAACGCCGTTTGGGTCTTTACGTGTCACAGAAGATACCCGTCATATAACACTATTTGACGTGTCACATAAGCTTGTTGACCAATCAGGACCTGAATAGGACTGCAGGTCACATAATCATTTTACGAGTTCATTCATTGTTTATATAGTTATTACACATGGACTAGACTATCACTCGTATTCCATATGTCCCAACGATTCATCGATACGTATGCTATGATGCTGGTAAAGTCGTCTCGCCCACCTGCCCTTCCTCGAGCTCTGGACAGTGCTGGTCGTAAAACAGTTAGCTTGCTGATGGATTTGATGTAAAACAATGTTCTTCCCCAAAAACACAGCAAAACCACAAGTTGTACTGGTTCTAGCTAAATACCAAAAAGTTGCGGTCTATAGGAGAACATGAAAATGGGTGTTTCTTATTTAATTAGTTCAGGTTAGGTAATACCTCCCTGTTCCACTCCGTTTCTGAATGTTTCATTCCGTTTGGTGCCTAATGAACACAACCCAGGAGCCGTTGATAAGGCCCAAAAAGAGAGCTGCCTGAAATTAGCCCTTTGGATCACCTTTTTAAGGACACACCTACAATATTTCCACCCCTCCCACCTGAGCACAAAGAGCTGATAAAAGACAGGTCAATTACCAACCCTTTGCACAACAGTTTGAAAATAGCAGAGCTCTGGCTTTAACAGGTGGAAACTGCCAACGAACGTGTGTTTGACACCAGCACCGCCTTAACGTCGGCCCAAGATAGAGCCCTGAGAATTCATAGACTGGGAGAGAAGGACAAGTAGGGGATTCTCTTACAAGTCCATTAATAATGATGGCAGCATAGAGTGCAGAGTGCTGAGTCATCTTTACATTTAGCTGAAAATAGTAATCGATCGAAAAATGAAACCACCTAGAACCCCTGGATGTGTGTATCATGAGGATATGTTATGTGGCTGTCGATCCTTAAAGGCCCCCGTCACGTTGAGAAGCCTGCGAGCTAAATATACCTGATGACATCATGCTAACTCGGTGGTCAGGCGTCACTCATTCCATTGTTTTTCCTGTGGGGTTTCTCTCTTACCTTCGTGTGAGTGAGGGAACCAGATCTGAGAGGCGCTGGAGTGGGGCCCACCACGGAAGGATCCGGGTGAAGAGGGTGAGGAGGGGGGCCGCGAGGGGTGAGAGGGGTGGGAGGACGAGCCCAGACTGCTGGCCAGGAACGTACCCATGAAGGAAGCAGAGGAGTTTCCCATCAGACCACTACCTATAGCCACACAGAGAATGAACAGTGTGAGAGAAAGGAGAGGGAGAGAAGAGGTTATGGCTGGAAGTACCTTGATTTCCGGCCACATATTCTCACGTTAATTCTGATATTCCAATGAATAGGCGATTGAACAGCCCTTAAATGTGAAGCAATGTGAGACTTTGGTTAGAGTTATGGCAAACCATAAAACATGGGGGGACCGGCTGGAAAAGACCTTCTGGGCAATGATTTCCACTTCATAAAACATGGGGGGACCGGCTGGAAAAGACCTTCTGGGCAATGATTTCCACTTCATAAAACATGGGGGGACCGGCTGGAAAAGACCTTCTGGGCAATGATTTCCACATCATAAAACATGGGGGGACCGGCTGGAAAAGACCTTCTGGGCAATGATTTCCACTTCATAAAACATGGGGGGACCGGCTGGAAAAGACCTTCTGGGCAATGATTTCCACATCATAAAACATGGGGGGACCGGCTGGAAAAGACCTTCTGGGCAATGATTTCCACATCATAAAACATGGGGGGACCGGCTGGAAAAGACCTTCTGGGCAATGATTTCCACATCATAAAACATGGGGGGACCGGCTGGAAAAGACCTTCTGGGCAATGATTTCCACATCATAAAACATGGGGGGGACCTGCTGGAAAAGACCCTCTGGGCAATGATTTCCACATCATAAAACATGGGGGGGCCTGCTGGAAAAGACCCTCTGGGCAATGATTTTCACATCATAGAACAATGGGAGCATTGATTCAGCGGAGTGAGCATTGATTCAACAGAGTGTGGGTATCTCTATGTATGCTTCATGACTACACTAGCTGTATGCTGTACCTGAACGTCACTGCATAGTGTGGACAGTATCTTTAATTACTGATGGCAAAGCACATATAACCTGACAAGATCCTTTCAGGGATCCAAATGTTGCAAAAAAACCTCATAAAGGTCTGTGTTAGAGCAGTTCAGTATTCATTACTACTACCTTCATTACCACTACCGTCATTACTACTACCTTCATTAATACTACCTTCATTAATACTACCTTCATTACTACTACCTTCATTACTACTACCATCATTAATACTACCCTCATTACTACTACCTTCATTACCACTACCTTCATTAATACTACCTTCATTACCACTACCTTCATTAATACTACCTTCATTACCACTACCTTCATTAATACTACCTTCATTACTACTACCTTCATGACTACTACCTTCATTAATACTACCTTCATTAATACTACCTTCATTAATACTACCTTCATTACCACTACCTTCATTACCACTACCTTCATTAATACTACCTTCATTACTACTACCTTCATTATTACTACCGTCATTAATACTACCATCATTACTACTACCTTCATTACTACTACCTTCATTAATACTACCGTTTAATACATTACTACTACCTTCATTACCACTACCTTCATTAATACTACCTTCATTAATACTACCTTCATTACTACTACCTTCATTACTACTACCTTCATTAATACTACCTTCATTACTACTACCTTCATTAATACTACCTTCATTAATACTACCTTCATTAATACTACCTTCATTACTACTACCTTCATTACTACTACCTTCATTAATACTACTTCATTACCTTTCATTACTACTACCTTCATTAATACTACCTTCATTAATACTACCTTCATTAATACTACCTTCATTAATACTACCTTCATTACTACTACCTTCATTACTACTACCGTCATTACTGTCATCTTTAAGGCCCAACATCATAAGGGATGTGCATTCGACCATCAACGCTACTAAAAAGCACAAATGAATTGACAGTGGATAGAGAATACTGTAATACACTATTATCCATTTTCCTACTAGCTGACGTCATGGTGCCTGACATTGGCAATCTGTCCATCCCACAGCATGGGGACCAGGGATCAGTAGACCTGTAGGCTTCACCACTCTGTGGTAGACTCGCTATGTCTGACAGATCAGCTCCCTGAGGAGTGTGTGTGTATGTGTTTGTGTTTGTGTTTGTGTGTGCGTGTTTGTGTATGTGTGTGTGTTTGTGTGTGCGTGTTTGTGTGTGTGTGTGTATGTGTTTGTGTTTGTGTTTGTGTGTGCGTGTTTGTGTTTGTGTGTGCGTGTTTGTGTATGTGTGTGTGTTTGTGTGTGCGTGTTTGTGTGTGTGTGTGTGTGTTTGTGTGCTCCCCTCCCCCTCAGAGCAGTCCAACCGACATTGGATTCCTCCTCCCCTCTCTCCATCCCTCTCTCCCCATGGGGAGACAGGTCTCATCTCACAGCTGAGTACACACTTTCTCAGGCTCTCTCCCTCTATCTTTCTCCCTCTCCCGATCTCTATCTCTCACTCTTTTCCCCAGTGTCCCTTACTCAATTTCTCTCCCTCCCTCCATTGTCTCATGACCTCAATCTCTCTTATTGCTCTGCTCCATGTCCCTCTCTCCCTCTCTCTCTTTCTCTATAGCAATCTCCTTCTGCTTTCTCTCCCCCTCTCTATTTCTCTATCACTCCCTCTCTTCCAGGCTCCTTTTTTATTGTCTCACCCACTCAGCTTTACTCTTCCTCTCTCCAGCCCCGCACTGCTTTCTCAAAATGACCATCTCTTCTCCTCTACTCTACACCTCATAGTCTACTACACCATGTCCCCAGCCTCTCCTCTCTCCTCTCGTCTCCTTCTCTACCTGTCTCCTTCTCTACCTGTCTCCTTCGCTACCTGTCTCCTCCTCTCCACTCTCTCCTTCTCTACCTGTCTCCTCCTCTCCACTCACTACTCTCTCTCCTCCTCTCCCTCTCTCCTCCTTCCCCTGTCTCCTCCTCTCCTCTCTCTCCTCCTCTCCCTGTCTCCTCCTCTCTCTCATCCTCTCCCTGTCTCCTCCTCTCCACTCACTCCTCTCTCCTCCTCTCCACTCGCTCCTCTCTCCCTGTCTCCTCCTCTCCACTCACTCCTCTCCCTCTCTCCTCCTTCCCCTGTCTCCTCCTCTCCTCTCTCTCCTCCTCTCCCTGTCTCCTCCTCTCTCTCATCCTCTCCCTGTCTCCTCCTCTCCACTCACTCCTCTCTCCTCCTCTCCACTCTCTCTCTCCTCCTCTCCTCTCTCTCTCTCCTCCTCTTTCCTCCCCCTATAAGACACATTGCTTTGGGTTGGCTTTATTCTGCTCTGTAATAATGGCACCAGCAGAGCAATCTGTCCCTGGCTTGGCAGACTGTGGGTTTAACAAGACAACGATGAGTAACTGATCATTCTCAGCAATCCCTGTGTGACTGGGCTGATTGACTATTATACATTACAGGGCCAAGCCAGAGAAAACACACTGATTAACCACTGCATCGGTTGTCTTCCCATTATGGTGCTGCCGGCACACTTGAGAAACGGACCTCTGCAATGTTTCTCTCTACCTCTCACTTACTCTCTCTTTCTCTGTCTCTCTCTCTCTCCCTCCCTCTCACTTCCCCTCTCTCTCTCCATGTCTCTCTCACTTACTCTCGCTCTCTCTCTCTGTCTCTCAATCTCCCTGTTCATCTCTTTACCCAAAGTCACTGGCTACCATGCATATGCATGAGGTTTCCTTGGATGAGCACTCAAGAGACAGTACAGTGAGTGTGTGTGTGTGTGTGTGTGTGTGTGTGTGTGTGTGTGTGTGTGTGTGTGTGTGTGTGTGTGTGTGTGTGTGTGTGTGTGTGTGTGTGTGTGTGTGTGTGTGTGTGTGTGTGTGTTCAACACGGTCCCCGGGAAAAACCACTCGGGTTCAAATCAAATCAAAATCAAATCAAATTGATTTATTTAGCCCTTCGTACATCAGCTGATATCTCAAAGTGCTGTACAGAAACCCAGCCTGAAACCCCAAACAGCAAGCAATGCAGGTGTAGAAGCACGGTGGCTAGGAAAAACTCCCTAGAAAGGCCAAAACCTAGGAAGAAACCTAGAGAGGAACCAGGCTATGTGGGGTGGCCAGTCCTCTTCTGGCTGTGCCGGGTGGAGATTATAACAGAACATGGCCAAGATGTTCAAATGTTCATAAATGACCAGCATGGTCGAATAATAATAAGGCAGAACAGTTGAAACTGGAGCAGCAGCACGGCCAGGTGGACTGGGGACAACACGGTACCTGGGGGAAACCACTGGGGTTCAACACGGTACCTGGGGAAAACCACTGGGGTTCAACACGGTACCTGGGGAAAACCACTCTGGTTCAACACGGTACCTGGGGGAAAACCACTCTGGTTCAACACGGTACCTGGGGAAACCCACTCTGGTTCAACACGGTACCTGGGGGAAACCACTCTGGTTCAACACGGTACCTGGGGGAAAACCACTCTGGTTCAACACGGTACCTGGGGAAACCCACTCTGGTTCAACACGGTAAAACCTGGGGGAAAACCACTCTGGTTCAACACGGTACCTGGGGAAAACCACTCTGGTTCAACACGGTACCTGGGGAAAACCACTGGGGTTCAACACGGTACCTGGGGGAAACCACTCTGGTTCAACACGGTACCAGGGGAAAACCACTCTGGTTCAACACGGTACCTGGGGGAAACCACTCTGGTTCAACACGGTACCTGGGGAAAACCACTCTGGTTCAACACGGTACCTGGGGAAAACCACTCTGGTTCAACACGGTACCTGGGGGAAAACCACTGGGGTTCAACACGGTACCTGGGGAAAACCACTCTGGTTCAACACGGTACCTGGGGGAAAACCACTCTGGTTCAACACGGTACCTGGGGAAAACCACTCTGGTTCAACACGGTACCTGGGGAAAACCACTCTGGTTCAACACGGTACCTGGGGAAAACCACTCTGGTTCAACACGGTACCTGGGGAAAACCACTCTGGTTCAACACGGTACCTGGGGAAAACCACTGGGGTTCAACACGGTACCTGGGGAAAACCACTGGGGTTCAACACGGTACCTGGGGAAAACCACTCTGGTTCAACACGGTACCTGGGGAAAACCACTGGGGTTCAACACGGTACCTGGGGGAAACCACTCTGGTTCAACACGGTACCTGGGGAAAACCACTCTGGTTCAACACGGTACCTGGGGGAAAACCACTCTGGTTCAACACGGTACCTGGGGGAAAACCACTCTGGTTCAACACGGTACCTGGGGAAAACCACTCTGGTTCAACACGGTACCTGGGGAAAACCACTCTGGTTCAACACGGTACCTGGGGAAAACCACTCTGGTTCAACACGGTACCTGGGGAAAACCACTCTGGTTCAACACGGTACCTGGGGAAAACCACTCTGGTTCAACACGGTACCTGGGGAAACCACCTGGGGAAAA
The DNA here is from genome assembly GCF_036934945.1 of Oncorhynchus masou masou. Taxonomy (NCBI): domain Eukaryota; kingdom Metazoa; phylum Chordata; class Actinopteri; order Salmoniformes; family Salmonidae; genus Oncorhynchus; species Oncorhynchus masou. Next base: position 136,542 of record NW_027000596.1, read on the forward strand.
CCTGGGGAAAACCACTCTGGTTCAACACGGTACCTGGGGAAAACCACTCTGGTTCAACACGGTACCTGGGGGAAACCACTGGGGTTCAACACGGTACCTGGGGGAAAACCACTGGGGTTCAACACGGTACCTGGGGGAAACCACTCTGGTTCAACACGGTACCTGGGGGAAACCACTGGGGTTCAACACGGTACCTGGGGGAAAACCACTGGGGTTCAACACGGTACCTGGGGAAAACCACTCTGGTTCAACACGGTACCTGGGGGAAAACCCATCTGGTTCAACATGGTACCTGGGGGAAACCACTCTGGTTCAACACGGTACCTGGGGAAAACCACTCTGGTTCAACACGGTACCTGGGGGAAAACCACTCTGGTTCAACATGGTACCTGGGGGAAACCACTCTGGTTCAACACGGTACCTGGGGAAAACCACTCTGGTTCAACACGGTACCTGGGGGAAAACCACTCTGGTTCAACACAGTACCTGGGGGAAAACCACTCTGGTTCAACACGGTACCTGGGGAAACCACTCTGGTTCAACACGGTACCTGGGGAAACCACTCTGGTTCAACACGGTACCTGGGGAAAACCACTGGGGTTCAACACGGTACCTGGGGGAAACCACTCTGGTTCAACACGGTACCTGGGGGAAAACCACTCTGGTTCAACACGGTACCTGGGGAAAACCACTGGGGTTCAACACGGTACCTGGGGAAAACCACTCTGGTTCAACACGGTACCTGGGGAAAACCACTCTGGTTCAACACGGTACCTGGGGAAAACCACTCTGGTTCAACACGGTACCTGGGGGAAACCACTCTGGTTCAACACGGTACCTGGGGAAAACCACTCTGGTTCAACACGGTACCTGGGGAAAACCACTGGGGTTCAACACGGTACCTGGGGAAAACCACTGGGGTTCAACACGGTACCTGGGGGAAACCACTCTGGTTCAACACGGTACCTGGGGGAAACCACTCTGGTTCAACACGGTACCTGGGGAAAACCACTCTGGTTCAACACGGTACCTGGGGAAAACCACTCTGGTTCAACACGGTACCTGGGGAAAACCACTCTGGTTCAACACGGTACCTGGGGAAAACCACTCTGGTTCAACACGGTACCTGGGGGAAAACCACTCTGGTTCAACACGGTACCTGGGGAAAACCACTCTGGTTCAACACGGTACCTGGGGAAAACCACTCTGGTTCAACACGGTACCAGGGGAAACCACTCTGGTTCAACACGGTACCTGGGGAAACCACTGGGGTTCAACACGGTACCTGGGGAAACCACTCTGGTTCAACACGGTACCTGGGGAAAACCACTCTGGTTCAACACGGTACCTGGGGGAAACCAGCCTGGCGCGTAACATGAAACATGTAACAAAACAGTTCCACACAAAGACATGGGGGAAACAGAGGGAATATATACGTAGTGTGATTAGGGAATGTAAACCAGGTGTGCGGGGAAACAAGACAAAACAAATGGAACAATGACAAGTGGAGCGGCGATGGCTAGAAGGCCGGTGACGTCGACCGCCGAACAAGGAGAGGAGCCGACTTCAGTGGAAGTGGTGACATCCATTTAGCTGGGTTTCCTCTTGTGTCACTACAGATAAACCAGAACCAGGCTGAACTATGTGATGTTGTACTTTTAAACTACTAAATATCACATAAAACACATGTAATGTACACAACAACTGAAATATTTGATGAAAGTAAAGTCATGTGAATAAATAGTTAATGAGTGATAAGCAGCACTGGGATAAGCAGCACTGGGATAAGCAGCACTGGGATAAGCAGCACTGGGATAAGCAGCACTGTGATAAGCAGCACTGGGATAAGCAGCACTGGGATAAGCAGCACTGGGATAAGCAGCATTGTGATAAGCAGCACTGGGATAAGCAGCACTGTGATAAGCAGCACTGGGATAAGCAGCACTGGGATAAGCAGCACTGTGATAAGCAGCACTGGGATAAGCAGCACTGGGATAAGCAGCACTGGGATAAGCAGCACTGGGATAAGCAGCACTGGGATAGCAGCACTGGGATAAGCAGCATTGTGATAAGCAGCACTGGGATAAGCAGCACTGTGATAAGCAGCACTGGGATAAGCAGCACTGGGATAAGAGGCACTGGGATAAGAGGCACTGGGATAAGCAGCACTGGGATAAGTAGCACTGGGATAAGCAGCACTGGGATAAGCAGCACTGGGATAAGCAGCATTGTGATAAGCAGCACTGGGATAAGCAGCACTGTGATAAGCAGCACTGGGATAAGCAGCACTGGGATAAGAGGCACTGGGATAAGAGGCACTGGGATAAGCAGCACTGGGATAAGCAGCACTGGGATAAGCAGCACTGGGATAAGCAGCACTGGGATAAGCAGCACTGGGATAAGCAGCACTGATCAGTCACTCCCATCATAGGACTTCTGGTCATTGTTTGATTCTGTGCTGTTACAGCATTCAACCAAAATAATCGAAAACACAGATTATTTCTTAATAATCTAATCAAAACCAAACCGACCTCAAAAAGCACTAATGTCTCAGCTCTAATCATTTAGCAGACAGGTTTTAGAGCTCAGAGAGAATGACTACAAGGCATCGGTGCTGGGGAGCCCTGCAGGGAACAGCCTATGGCAGCAGGACTACTGCTCTCTCCACCTCCTACACTCTGCCTCTCCTGTCCCCTGTCGACCACAGCTCCAGACAGGTGGAAATCCCCCACAATCCCTGAGCTTATCTCACACCGCTCAATCAGACCACAGCCCCAACCTGGCCACCTCTGGCTCCAACACCCCACCAAACCCCAACCCGCTGTGTGTGTGTGTGTGGTGTGTGTGTGTGTGTGTGTGTGTGTGTGTGTGTGTGTGTGTGTGTGTGTGTGTGTGTGTGTGTGTGTGTGTGTGTGTGTGTGTGTGTGTGTGTGTGTGTGTGTGTGTGTGTTACAGAGCAAGGTTGAGAGCCAGACCTACTGTGTGTACTGACACACAGTACAGACATAACAGACCAGACCTGTACAGATATATCAGAATTGTGTGGTAGGGATCATGTTACAGAGCAAGGTTGAGAGCCAGACCTACTGACACACAGTACAGATATAACAGACCAGACCTACTGACACACAGTACAGATATAACAGACCAGACCTACTGACACACAGTACAGATATAACAGACCAGACCTACTGACACACAGTACAGACATAACAGACCAGACCTACTGACACACAGTACAGATATAACAGACCAGACCTACTGACACACAGTACAGATATAACAGACCAGACCTACTGACACACAGTACAGATATAACAGACCAGACCTACTGACACACAGTACAGATATACTGACAGTACAGACAGACCTACTGACACACAGTACAGATATATCAGACCAGACCTACTGACACACAGTACAGACATAACAGACCAGGCCTACAGACACACAGTACAGATATAACAGACCAGACCTGCCTTGTCTCCCTGTACTCTAACACAATGACTGTCCTACAACAAAACTACACGGATGCACAACATGGTCTCAGAGCATTTCGTATCATTCTGTATGTACATCTGAGACACTCCATTTAGGTTGACATGTTACAATTTGTATGGTATGTATTCATTTGTGGATGTCCATCATCCATTTCGTATGTGGTGTTAGAAATTACAATCCATATGATATGTTAAGAATTACAAATCGAACAATACGTTACAAATTACAATTCGTACGTGGGACAAATTTTAAAACCTAGGTGGCTATTGCTAACGTTAGCTAGCTCTAGGGGTCAGGGTAAGGGGTTTTAAGGTTAGAGTTAGAGGAAGGTTTAACTAACATGGATTCACATTTACTATGTTACGTCTGATGTATGAGACCAGTCTGGGATGTACTACTGTTTCAGCCTAACACTAGAAACCACACTAATACATTTAGATAGAGGAGGGGTAATGGAACAGCCCTGTACAGTACCACCACCCCTCCTCCATCCCCTTCTCCTCTCCCTCCTCTCACCCACGTCTCTGAGGACTGCACCTGTACAGTACCACCACCCCTCCTCCATCCCCTTCTCCTCTCCCTCCTCTCACCCACGTCTCTGAGGACAGCCCCTGTACAGTACCACCACCCCTCCTCCATCCCCTTCTCCTCTCCCTCCTCTCACCCACGTCTCTGAGGACTGCCCCTGTACAGTACCACCACCCCTCCTCCATCCCCTTCTCCTCTCCCTCCTCTCACCCACGTCTCTGAGGACAGCCCCTGTCGGCACCACGAGCCAAAGGTGTGGGCTGATTATGAGCCCAGCCAGTCAGCCAGCCAGCCAGTCCTCCCAACCACTCTCCTGCCAAGGCCTCCACACTCCCAGCCCCCCCCCACACACACACACACACACGAACACACACACCCACACTAAGCCCCCAGCCCCCACATTAATCAACTAAGCCTCCTGCATTATTAACATGTCCCAGAGAGAGAGAGAGATATACCATGCAGCATCCACACTGAGAGGAGAGGACCACAGATATGTCCTGAGAGGAGAGGACCACAGATATGTCCTGAGAGAGAGAGATATACCATGCAGCATCCACACTGAGAGGAGAGGACCACAGATATGTCCTGAGAGAGAGAGGACCACAGACATGTCCTGAGAGAGAGAGATATATACCATGCAGCATCCACACTGAGAGGAGAGGACCACAGATATGTCCTGAGAGAGGGAGGACCACAGACATGTCCTGAGAGAGGGAGGACCACAGACATGTCCTGAGAGAGGGAGGACCACAGACATGTCCTGAGAGAGGGAGGACCACAGATATGTCCTGAGAGAGGGAGGACCACAGACATGTCCTGAGAGAGAGAGGACCACAGATATGTCCTGAGAGAGGGAGGACCACAGACATGTCCTGAGAGAGGAGAGGACCACAGATATGTCCTGAGAGAGGGAGGACCACAGATATGTCCTGAGAGGAGAGGACCACAGATATGTCCTGAGAGGAGAGGACCACGGACATGTCCTGAGAGGAGAGGACCACAGACATGTCCTGAGAGGAGAGGACCACAGATATGTCCTGAGAGGAGAGGACCACAGACATGTCCTGAGAGAGAGATATACCATGCAGCATCCACACTGAGAGGAGAGGACCACAGATATGTCCTGAGAGGAGAGGACCACAGATATGTCCTGAGAGGAGAGGACCACAGACATGTCCTGAGAGAGAGATATAACATGCAGCATCCACACTGAGAGGGAGGACCACAGACATGTCCTGAGAGAGAGATATACCATGCAGCATCCACACTGAGAGGGAGGACCACAGACATGTCCTGAGAGAGGGAGGACCACAGATATGTCCTGAGAGGAGAGGACCACAGACATGTCCTGAGAGGAGAGGACCACAGACATGTCCTGAGAGAGGGAGGACCACAGACATGTCCTGAGAGGAGAGGACCACAGACATGTCCTGAGAGAGGGAGGACCACAGATATGTCCTGAGAGGAGAGGACCACAGACATGTCCTGAGAGGAGAGGACCACAGACATGTCCTGAGAGAGGGAGGACCACAGATATGTCCTGAGAGAGGGAGTCCTGAGACCACAGACATGTCCTGAGAGGAGAGGACCACAGATATGTCCTGAGAGGGAGGGACATGTCCTGAGAGAGAGATATACCATGCAGCATCCACCTGACAGACATGTCCTGAGAGAGGGAGGACCACAGACATGTCCTGAGAGAGGGAGGACCACAGACATGTCCTGAGAGAGGAGAGGACCACAGACATGTCCTGAGAGAGGGAGGACCACAGACATGTCCTGAGAGAGGAGAGGACCACAGACATGTCCTGAGAGAGGGAGGACCACAGACATGTCCTGAGAGAGGGAGGACCACAGACATGTCCTGAGAGAGAGAGGACCACAGATATGTCCTGAGAGGAGAGGACCACAGATATGTCCTGAGAGAGGGAGGACCACAGATATGTCCTGAGAGGGAGGACCACAGATATGTCCTGAGAGGAGAGGACCACAGACATGTCCTGAGAGAGGGAGGACCACAGACATGTCCTGAGAGAGGGAGGACCACAGACATGTCCTGAGAGGGAGGACCACAGACATGTCCTGAGAGAGGGAGGACCACAGACATGTCCTGAGAGAGGGAGGACCACAGACATGTCCTGAGAGAGGGAGGACCACAGACATGTCCTGAGAGAGGGAGGACCACAGACATGTCCTGAGAGAGGGAGGGATAGAGGAGGAGGTACCAGGAGAAGAGAAGGAGGGGGATAATAACAAGCCAAGCAGCAGGAAGAGGGAAAGAGGAGGTGAGGAGAGCACTAATCCATAGATATTTAGACAGAGGGGGAGAAGCTAAAGCTTGTAGAGGCCCCTTTAGCTGGTCCGGGGTCAGACCATATTATTAGGCTTTCAACACTCAGTAAGCAGACATGACCACCATCACTGATCCTGAGACTGTATGTCACTCAACAAGAGATAACATGTCTAGTGGACAATATAAATGGGCTGACTGGTAGTCAAAACCTGAACAGATGTTAATAGGATTCATAGGAGGGAGCTGCTAATCATCCCTGGCCTGGCGATCTGATTGGCTCCTGCTGACTGTACACCCTGCCACTCCAGAGTCTAGACATATTGACCCGCCCTCTCACTGTCACGTCTCCTGCTGGTTAGTTGACAGGGCCATGTCTCCTACTGGTTGGTTGACAGGGCCATGTCTCCTACTGGTTGGTTGACAGGGCCATGTCTCCTACTGGTTGGTTGACAGGGCCATGTCTACTGTTGGTTGGTTGACAGGGCCATGTCTCCTACTGGTTAGTTGACAGGGCCATGTCTCGTACTGGTTGGTTGACAGGGCTATGTCTCCTACTGGTTAGTTGACAGGGCCATGTCTCTTGCTGGTTGGTTGACAGGGCCATGTCTCCTACTGGTTGGTTGACAGGGCCATGTTAGTTGACAGGGCCATGTCTCTACTGGTTGGTTGACAGGGCCATGTCTTTGCTGGTTGGTTGACAGGGCCATGTCTCCTGCTGGTTGGTTGACAGGGCCATGTCTCCTGCTGGTTGGTTGACAGGGCTATGTCTACTGTTGGTTGGTTGACAGGACCATGTCTCCTACTGGTTGGTTGACAGGGCCATGTCTCCTACTGGTTGGTTGACAGGGTCATGTCTGTTGCTGGTTGGTTGACAGGGCCATGTCTGTTGCTGGTTGGTTGATAGGGCCATGTCTGTTGCTGGTTGGTTGACAGGGCCATGTCTGTTGCTGGTTGGTTGACAGGGCCATGTCTGTTGCTGTGATGGTCAAGACTTCACTGAGCTGCTTTCTCTGCCAACTTCACTCTCATCTAAAACACAGCCAGATGCTTTCCCCTCACAGTCAACCCTCACCTTACCCACTGACAGGCAGCAGTGAGGTACAACCACTACATTATCACACCACTACTCTACCACCACATATCTACAATACAATACATTATCACACCACTACTCTACCACCACATGTCTACAATACAATACATTATCACACCACTACTCTACCACCACATATCTACAATACAATACATTATCACACCACTACTCTACCACCACATATCTACAATACAATACATTATCACACTACTCTACCACCACATATCTACAATACAATACATTATCACACCACTACTCTACCACCACATATCTACAATACAATACATTATCACGCCACTACTCTACCACCACATATCTACAATACAATACATTATCACGCCACTACTCTACCACCACATATCTACAATACAATACATTATCACACCACTACTCTACCACCACATATCTACAATACAATACATTATCACACCACTACTCTACCACCACATATCTACAATACAATACATTATCACACCACTACTCTACCACCACATATCTACAATACAATCACATTATCACACCACATATCTCTACCATTATCAACATATCTACAATACAATACATTATCACACCACTACTCTACCACATATCACATATCTACTCTACCAACATATCACAATACAATACATTATCACACCACTACTCTACCACCACATATCTACAATACATTATCACACCACTATCTACCACCACATATCTACAATACAATACATTATCACACCACTACTCTACCACCACATATCTACAATACAATACATTATCACACCACTATTCTACCACCACATATCTACAATACAATACATTATCACACCACTACTCTACCACCACATATCTACAATACAACAATATTACAACATTACAATGTACGTGTTTGCAGAGTGCGTGTGTTAGTGTGTGTGTGTATGCGCGTCTCTTCACAGTCCACGTTATTCTATAAGGTGCAGTTTTACCCAAATTACTTAATGTGGAATAGAGTTCCATGTAGTCATGTCTCTATGTTGTACTGTGTGTTTCCCAGAGTCTGTTCTGGACTTGGGGACTGTGAAGAGGCCCCTGGTGGCATGTCTTGTGGGAAATGCATGTGTGTGTGTGTGTGTGTGTGTGTGTGTGTGTGTGTGTGTGTGTGTGTGTGTGTGTGTGTGTGTGTGTGTGTGTGTGTGTGTGTGTGTGTGTGTGTGTGTGTGTGTGTGTGGCTCCATTTACAGTGCCTTGCGAAAGTATTCGGCCCCCTTGAACTTTGCGACCTTTTGCCACATTTCAGGCTTCAAACAAACATAAAGATATAAAACTGTATTTTTGTGAAGAATCAACAAGTGGGACACAATCATGAAGTGGAACGACATTTATTGGATCTTTATTGGAACTTTTTTAACAAATCAAAAACTGAAAAATTGGGCGTGCAAAATTATTCAGCCCCCTTAAGTTAATACTTTGTAGCGCCACCTTTTGCTGCGATTACAGCTGTAAGTCACTTGGGGTATGTCTCTATCAGTTTTGCACATCGAGAGACTGACATTTTTTCCCATTCCTCCTTGCAAAACAGCTCGAGCTCAGTGAGGTTGGATGGAGAGCATTTGTGAACAGCAGTTTTCAGTTCTTTCCACAGATTCTCGATTGGATTCAGGTCTGGACTTTGACTTGGCCATTCTAACACCTGGATATGTTTATTTTTGAACCATTCCATTGTAGATTTTGCTTTATGTTTTGGATAATTGTCTTGTTGGAAGACAAATCTCCGTCCCAGTCTCAGGTCTTTTGCAGACTCCATCAGGTTTTCTTCCAGAATGGTCCTGTATTTGGCTTCATCCATCTTCCCATCAATTTTAACCATCTTCCCTGTCCCTGCTGAAGAAAAGCAGGCCCAAACCATGATGCTGCCACCACCATGTTTGACAGTGGGGATGGTGTGGTCAGGGTGATGAGCTGTGTTGCTTTTACGCCAAACATAACGTTTTGCATTGTTGCCAAAAAGTTCAATTTTGGTTTCATCTGACCAGAGCACCTTCTTCCACATGTTTGGTGTGTCTCCCAGGTGGCTTGAGGCAAACTTTAAACAATACTTTTTGGATATCTTTAAGAAATGGCTTTCTTCTTGCCACTCTTTCATAAAGGCCAGATTTGTGCAATATACGACTGATTGTTGTCCTATGGACAGAGTCTCCCACCTCAGCTGTAGATCTCTGCAGTTCATCCAGAGTGATCATGGGCCTCTTGGCTGCATCTCTGATCAGTCTTCTCCTTGTATGAGCTGAAAGTTTAGAGGGACGGCCAGGTCTTGGTAGATTTGCAGTGGTCTGATACTCCTTCCATTTCAATATTATCGCTTGCACAGTGCTCCTTGGGATGTTTAAAGCTTGGGAAATCTTTTTGTATCCAAATCCGGCTTTAAACTTCTTCACAACAGTATCTCGGACCTGCCTGGTGTGTTCCTTGTTCTTCATGATGCTCTCTGCGCTTTTAACAGACCTCTGAGACTATCATAGTGCAGGTGCATTTATACGGAGACTTGATTACACACAGGTGGATTGTATTTATCATCATTAGTCATTTAGGTCAACATTGGATCATTCAGAGATCCTCACTGAACTTCTGGAGAGAGTTTGCTGCACTGAAAGTAAAGGGGCTGAATAATTTTGCACGCCCAATTTTTCAGTTTTTGATTTGTTAAAAAAGTTTGATATATCCAATAAATGTCGTTCCACTTCATGATTGTGTCCCACTTGTTGTTGATTCTTCACAAAAAAATACAGTTTTATATCTTTATGTTTGAAGCCTGAAATGTGGCAAAAGGTTGCAAAGTTCAAGGGGGCCGAATACTTTCGCAAGGCACTGTATGTAATTCACCCTCTCTGTGTTAAATCCCTCTTTCAAACCTAATGAATCCAGAGGTGGAAACACAGCCTGCCGATCAGAGCTGCTGCCAATGAAGACAGAGCAAGAGAAGAGCTGAGGACCAAGGCACGAGAGCAGCGAGCCGACTCAGCCGAGGCCAACGATGGCTGTTTATTTAACAGGTTACTAAAAGGATGACATGGTAGCTGCGAGACGCTAAGCCGAACCTCTCGTAACAGTGTTTTCTCTCGCCTCTCGCCTGTCGTTTTGAACCAGTGTTTATTTATTTGGCGGTAAAGTATGTTATATGGTGCCAATGGTGCACTTCTATAGGCTGCTTAAGAGAGTTGGGTCATGTGCATCCTAATCAACAGGGATGGAGATTAATCCTGTTATGGAACTAAAGGACGGGGGGGGACCCCAACACTTCACCAATCTCCTTTGTTCACTTCCTTCTTAGGTTGTCACAGAGACACAGACACAGACACACACATGCGGCACATGCAGATAAACACACACAGACTGCCATGTTTCTGAACCTCTGGAGTAGGAGGTTCCTCTGTATGCAGAACGGGTAGGAAATCAGCTCACACACACACACACACACACACACACACACACACACACGCACACACACACGCACACGCACATACACTTTCAGTAGAGACCCGACCGAGGCCCTGGAGCGAGCAGCAGGCAGGAAAGTGGAACCGGGGGAGGCTTGAGAGAACAGGGAGATGTTGTCATGGGAACGACAGCGGGGAAACAGCGCTAGAGGGGAGGTGGCTGCATTACAACAGAACAGTGGGCAGATGATGCAGCTGGTCAGTATACTGTGTGTGTGTGTGTGTGTGTGTGTGTGTGTGTGTGTGTGTGTGTGTGTGTGTGTGTGTGTGTGTGTGTGTGTGTGTGTGTGTGTGTGTGTGTGTGTGTGTGTGTGTGTGTGTGTGTGTTCAGTCTGGAGCAACACCCAGGGCTCATTGCTCCAGCAGCACAGACCCCATAAAGCCAGGCTCTCCACAGCAGCAGGGATTATCACACATTAGACAGGGTTTCCCCACATCTAATCTGTCTCTAAGTGTTGGGGGACGGTCATCTTTCTAATCTGTCTCTAAGTGTTGGGGGACGGCCATCTTTCTAATCTGTCTCTAAGTGTTGGGGGACGGTCATCTTTCTAATCTGTCTCTAATTGTTGGGGGACGGTCATCTTTCTAATCTGTCTCTAAGTGTTGGGGGACGGTCATCTTTCTAATCTGTCTCTAAGTGTTGGGGGACGGTCATCTTTCTAATCTGTCTCTAAGTGTTGGGGGACGGTCATCTTTCTAATCTGTCTCTAAGTGTTGGGGGACGGTCATCTTTCTAATCTGTCTCTAAGTGTTGGGGGACGGTCATCTTTGCCAGATTGTTAATTGTTAACTAATCTGCTCGGATGTGACATCCATACCATCACTTTGCACTGGGAATCTGTCTCTAAGGGTTATCCTCCACAATAACAGGATGAATGGGATTGGGGCCCACTGTTTACAAACCTGTACTCTACAAACCCACTGTACTGTACAAACCCACTGTACTTCAAACCTGTACTCTACAAACCCACTGTACTGGGGGAACCCACTGTACTGTACAAACCCACTGTACTACAAACCCACTGTACTGTACAAACCCACTGTACTGTACAAACCCACTGTACTGTACAAACCCACTGTACTGTACAAACCCACTGTACTCTACAAACCCACTGTACTGTACAAACCCACTGTACTATACAAACCCACTGTACTAACAAACCCACTGTACTCTACAAACCCACTGTACTGTACAAACCCACTGTACTTCAAATCCACTGTACTCTACAAACCCACTGTACTGGGGGTCCCACTGTACTATACAAACCCACTGTACTGTACAAACCCACTGTCTCTACAAACCCACTGTACTGTACAAACCCACTGTACTGTACAAACCCACTGTACTTCAAACCCACTGTACTCTACAAACCCACTGTACTATACAAACCCACTGTACTTACAAATCTGTCTCTACAAACCCACTGTACTATACAAACCCACTGTACTATACAAACCCACTTACTAACAAACCCACTGTACTCTACAAACCCACTGTACTGGGGAAACCCACTGTACTATACAAACCCACTGTACTATACAAACCCACTGTACTCTAAAACCCACTGTACTGTACAAACCCACTGTACTATACAAACCCACTGTACTCTACAAACCCACTGTACTGGGGGAACCCACTGTACTGCAAACCCACTGTACTGTACAAACCCACTGTACTATACAAACCCACTGTACTGTACAAACCCACTGTACTATACAAACCCACTGTACTGTACAAACCCACTGTACTATACAAACCCACTGTACTATACAAACCCACTGTACTATACAAACCCACTGTACTGTACAAACCCACTGTACTATACAAACCCACTGTACTATACAAACCCACTGTACTGTACAAACCCACTGTACTGTACAAACCCACTGTACTGTACAAACCCACTGTACTATACAAACCCACTGTACTGTACAAACCCACTGTACTATACAAACCCACTGTACTATACAAACCCACTGTACTATACAAACCCACTGTACTATACAAACCCACTGTACTATACAAACCCACTGTACTATACAAACCCACTGTACTGTACAAACCCACTGTACTATACAAACCCACTGTACTATACAAACCCACTGTACTGTACAAACCCACTGTACTGTACAAACCCACTGTACTATACAAACCCACTGTACTATACAAACCCACTGTACTATACAAACCCACTGTACTATACAAACCCACTGTACTGTACAAACCCACTGTACTATACAAACCCACTGTACTGTACAAACCCACTGTACTATACAAACCCACTGTACTGTACAAACCCACTGTACTATACAAACCCACTGTACTGTACAAACCCACTGTACTATACAAACCCACTGTACTGTACAAACCCACTGTACTATACAAACCCACTGTACTGTACAAACCCACTGTACTATACAAACCCACTGTACTGTACAAACCCACTGTACTATACAAACCCACTGTACTATACAAACCCACTGTACTATACAAACCCACTGTACTATACAAACCCACTGTACTGTACAAACCCACTGTACTATACAAACCCACTGTACTGTACAAACCCACTGTACCCACTGTACTATACAAACCCACTGTACTGTACAAACCCACTGTACTATACAAACCCACTGTACTATACAAACCCACTGTACTATACAAACCCACTGTACTATACAAACCCACTGTACTGTACAAACCCACTGTACTATACAAACCCACTGTACTATACAAACCCACTGTACTATACAAACCCACTGTACTGTACAAACCCACTGTACTATACAAACCCACTGTACTATACAAACCCACTGTACTGTACAAACCCACTGTACTATACAAACCCACTGTACTATACAAACCCACTGTACTGTACAAACCCACTGTACTATACAAACCCACTGTACTATACAAACCCACTGTACTGTACAAACCCACTGTACTATACAAACCCACTGTACTATACAAACCCACTGTACTATACAAACCCACTGTACTGTACAAACCCACTGTACTGTACAAACCCACTGTACTATACAAACCCACTGTACTGTACAAACCCACTGTACTATACAAACCCACTGTACTGTACAAACCCACTGTACTGTACAAACCCACTGTACTATACAAACCCACTGTACTGTACAAACCCACTGTACTGTACAAACCCACTGTACTGTACAAACCCACTGTACTATACAAACCCACTGTACTGTACAAACCCACTGTACTGTACAAACCCACTGTACTGTACAAACCCACTGTACTGTACAAACCCACTGTACTGTACAAACCCACTGTACTGTACAAACCCACTGTACTGTACAAGCCCACTGTACTGTACAAACACACTGTACTGCACTGTACAAACCCACTGTACTGTACAAACCCACTGTACTGTACAAACCCACTGTACTGTACAAACCCACTGTACTGTACAAACCCACTGTACTGTACAGACACACTGTACTAAAACACCCACTGTACTATACAAACCCACTGTACTGTACAAACCCACTGTACTGTACAAACCCACTGTACTATACAAACCCACTGTACTGTACAAACCCACTGTACTGTACAAACCCACTGTACTGTACAAACCCACTGTACTGTACAAACCCACTGTACTGTACAAACACACTGTACTGTACAAACCCACTGTACTGTACAAACCCACTGTACTGTACAAACCACTCACGCACTGTACTGTACAAACACACTGTACTGTACAAACCACACTGTACTGTACAAACCCACTGTACTGTACAAACCCACTGTACTGTACAAACCCACACACTGTACTATACTGTACAAACCCACTGTACTGTACAAACCCACTGTACTGTACACAACACTGTACTGTACTAACACACTGTACTGTACAAACCCACTGTACTGTACTAACAACTGTACTGTACCACACTGTACTATGTACAAACCCACTGTACTGATACAAACCCACTGTACTGTACAAACCACTGTACTGTACTGTACTGACACACTCTACTGTACAAACCACTGTACTGTACTGTACAAACTGTACTGTACAAACTGTACTATACAAACCCACTGTACTGTACTACAAACCCTGTACTAACTGTACTGTACAAACCCACTGTACTGTACAAACCCACTGTACTATACAAACCCACTGTACTGTACACAACACACTGTACTGTACTATGCACAAACCACTGTACTATACAAACCCACTGTACTGTACAAACCCACTGTACTGTACAACACACTGTACTGTACTAACCCACTGTACTACAAACCCACTGTACTGTACTGTAACACACTGTACTGTACTAACCCACTGTACTGTACTAACAACTGTACTGTACCACACTGTACTGACACAAACCCACTGTACTGTACTGTACAATCACCCTGTACTGACACACTGCACTGTACAAACCCACTGTACTGTACAAACACTGTACTGACAAACTGCACTGTACTAACAAACCCACTGTACTGTACAAACCACTGTACTGTACAAACCCACTGTACTATACAAACCCACTGTACTGTACAAACCACTGTACTGTACAAACCCACTGTACTGTACAAACCCACTGTACTGTACAAACCCACTGTACTATACAAACCCTGTACTGTACAAACACACTCACGCACTATACAAAACCCACTGTACTGTACAAACCCACTGTACTGTACAAACCCACTGTACTGTACAAACCCACTGTACTATACAAACCCACTGTACTGTACAAACCACTGTACTGTACAAACACACTGTACTGTACAAACACACTGCACTGTACTGTACAAACACACTGTACTGTACAAACACACTCAAACCCACTGTACTGTACAAACACACTGTACTGTACTCATACAAACCACACTGTACTGTACAAACCCACTGTACAAACAAACCCACTGTACTGTACAAACCCACTGTACTGCACTACAAACAAACTGTACTGTACAAACTGTACTGTACAAACCCACTGTACTGTACAAACACACTGTACTGTACAAACCCACTGTACTATACAAACCCACTGTACTGTACAAACCCACTGTACTGTACAAACCCACTGTACTGTACAAACCCTGCACTGTACAAACACACTACACTGTACTGTACAAACCCACTGTACTGGACAAACCCACTGTACTGTACAAACCCACTGTACTATACAAAACCACTGTACTGTACTAACACACTACTGACAAACCCACTGTACTGTACAAACCCACTGTACTGTACAAACCCACTGTACTGTACAAACCACTGTACTGTACTGTACAAACCCACTGTACTGTACAAACCCACTGTACTGTACTAACGCAAACCCACTGTACTGTACAAACACACTGTACTGTACTAAGACATTGTACTGTACTGTACAACACACTGTACTATACAACACACTGTACTGTACAACCCACTGTACTGTACAAACCCACTGTACTGTACAAACACACTGTACTGTACAAACCCACTGTACTGTACTAAAACACTGTACTGTACAAACACACTGTACTGTACAAACACACACTGTACTGACACACTGTACTGTACTGACACACTGTACTGTACCCACTGTACTATACAAACCCACTGTACTGTACTGAACCCACTGTACTGTACTAACACACTGTACTGTACAAACCCACTGTACTGTACAAACACTGTACTGACACACTGTACTCTACACACACTGTACTGTACTGACAATCACACTGTACTGTACAAACCACTGTACTGTACAAACCCACTGTACTGACACAAACCCACTGTACTGTACTAACTGTACTGTACAAACCCACTAACTGTACAAAAACACACTGTACTGTACTGACACAAACCCACTGTACTGTATAACAACTGTACCCACTGTACTATACAAACCCACTGTACTGTACTGACAAACTGACACACTGTACCACACTGTACTGTACTACAAACCCACTGTACTGTACAACAACTGTAATGTACCACACTGTACTATACAAACCCACTGTACTGTACAAACCCACTGTACTGTACAACACACTGTACTGTACTGCACTAACAAACCCACTGTACTGTACAAACCCACTGTACTGTACAAACCCACTGTACTGTACAAACCCACTGTACTGTACAAACCACTGTACTGTACAAACACAATGTACTGTACTAACAAACCCACTGTACTTTACAAACACTGTACTGTACTGACACACTGTACTAACACACTGTACTGACGCACTGTACTGTACAAACACACTGTACTGACACACTGTACAAACCCACTGTACTGTACAAACACACTGTACTTTACTACAAACACACTGTACTGTACAAACCCACTGTACTAACACACTGTACTGTACTGTACAACACACTGTACTGTACTAAACACTGTACTACACACTGTACTGTACAACACACTGTACTGTACTAACACACTGTACTGTACTGTACAAACACACTGTACTGTACACACTGTACTGTACTGACACACTGTACTGTACTAACAAACTGACCACTGTACTGACACACTGTACTGTACCACACTGTACTGTACAACACTGTACTGACACACTGTACTGTACAAACACACTGTATTGTACTAACACACTGTACTGACACAAACCCACTGTACTGACACACTGTAATGTACCACACTGTACTGACACAAACACTGTACTGTACTGTACTAACAAACCCACTGTACTGTACTAACACACTGTACCTGTACAAACACACTGTACTGTACTGACACACTGTACCTAACACAATGTACTGTACAAACCCACTGTACTTACTAACACACTGTACTGTACTGACACACTGTACTAACACACTGTACTGACACACTGTACTGACACTGTACTGTACTAACACACTGTACAAACAAACCACTGTACTGTACAAACACACTGTACTGTACACTAACACACTGTACTGTACTGACACACTGTACTGTACTGACACACTGTACTTTACTGTACAAACACACTGTACTGTACTGTACTGACACACTGTACTGTACTAACACACTGTACTGTACAAACACACTGTACTGTACTGTACTGACACACTGTACTGTACTAACACACTGTACTGTACTAACACACTGTACTGTACTGACACACTGTACTGTACTAACACACTGTACTGACACACTGTACTGTACTGACACACTGTACTGTACTAACACACTGTACTAACACACTGTACTGTACTGACACACTGTACTGTACTGACACACAGTACTGTACTAACACACTGTACTAACACACTGTACTGTACAAACACACTGTACTGTACTGACACACTGTACTGTACTATACTACACACTGTACTGTACTGTACACTAACACACTGTACTGTACTAACACACTGTACTGTACTGACACACTGTACTGTACTAACACACTGTACTTTACTGTACTGTACTGTACTGACACACTGTACTGTACTAACACACTGTACTGTACAAACACACTGTACTGTACTGTACTGACACACTGTACTGTACTGTACTGTACTGAACAAACACACTGTACTGTACTAACACACTGTACTGTACTACTAACACACTGTACTGTACAAACACACTGTACTGTACTGTACACACACTGTACTGTACTGACACACTGTACTGTACTAACACACTGTACTGTACTAACACACTGTACTGTACTGTACTAACACACTGTACTGTACTGAACACACTGTACTGTACTGTACTGTACTGACACACTGTACTGTACTGATGTACTGTACTAACACACTGTACACACTGTACTGTACTGACATACTAACAACACACTGTACTGTACTGTACTAACACACTGTACTGTACTGTACTGTACTGACACACTGTACTATACTAACACACTGTACTGTACTGTTGTACTAACACACTGTACTGACACACTGTACTTACTAACACACTGTACTGTACTAACACACACTGTACTGTACTGTACGAACACACTGTACTGTACTAACACACTGTACTGTACTGTACACTGTACTGTACTGACACACTGTACTGTACTGACACACTGTACTGTACTAACACACTGTACTGACACACTGTACTGACACACTGTACTGTACTAACACACTGTACTGTACTGACACACTGTACTGTACTGACACACTGTATTGTACTAACACACTGTACTGACACACTGTACTGTACTGACACACTGTAATGTACTAACACACTGTACTGTACTAACACACTGTACTGACACACTGTACTGTACTAACACACTGTACTGTACTGTACTGTACTAACACACTGTACTTTACTGTACAAACACACTGTACTGTACTGACACACTGTACTGTACTAACACAATACTGTACTAACACACTGTACTGTACTAACACACTGTACTGTACTGACACACTGTACTAACACACTGTACTGACACACTGTACTGACACACTGTACTGTACTAACACACTGTACTGTACTGTACAAACACACTGTACTGTACAAACACACTGTACTGTACTGTACTGTACTGTACTGTACTGACACACTGTACTGTACTGACACACTGTACTGTACTGTACAAACACACTGTACTGTACTGTACTGACACACTGTACTAACACACTGTACACAAACACACTGTACTGTACTGTACTGACACACTGTAATGTACTAACACACTGTACTGTACTGTACTGTACTGACACACTGTACTGTACTATACTAACACTGTACTGTACAAACACACTGTACTGTACAAACACACTGTACTGTACTGTACAAACACACTGTACTGTACTGACACACTGTACTAACACACTGTACTGTACTAACACACTGTACTGTACTGACACACTGTACTGTACTGTTCAAACACACTGTACTGTACAAACACACTGTACTGTTCAACTGTACTGTACTGACACAACACACTGTACTGTACTGTACTGTACTAACACACTGTACACACACTGTACTGTACTGACACACTGTACTGTACTATACTAACACACTGTACTGTACAAACACACTGTATACAAACACACTGTACTGTACTGTACTGACACACTGTACTGTACTAACACACTCTAACACACTGTACTGTACTGACACACTGTACTGTACTAACACACTGTATGACACACTGTACTGTACTGACACACTGTACTGTACCATCCAACACACTGTACTGTACTGTCACATCCACTGTACTGTACTGACACACTATACTATCTATCACTGTACTGTACTATCTATCTGACATATCTTGTATGTACTAACACACTGTACTGTACTGACACACTGTACTGTATGACTTGTACTGTATTGCTGTACAAACACACTGTACTGTACTAACACACTGTACTGAACACACTGTACTGTACTGTACTGTACTGTACTACAACACACTGTACTGTACAAACACACTTGTACTGTACTGTACTGTATGGTAAGGCTGTACTGTAACACACTGGACAGTACTGTACTAACACACTGTACTGTACTGTACTAACACACTGTGTACTGTACTAAGGCTGTACTGTACTGTGGAAGGTACTAACACACTGTACTGTACTGGAAGGCTGTACTAACACACTGTACTGTAGTGTACTGACACACTGTACTATACTAACACACTGTACTGTACTGTTCTAACACACTGTACTGTACTAACACACTGTACTGTACAAACACACTGTACTGTACAAACACACTGTACTGTACTAACACACTGTACTGTACAAACACACTGTACTGTACTAACACACTGTACTGTACAAACACACTGTACTGTACTAACACACTGTACTGACACACTGTACTGTACTAACACACTGTACTAACATACTTTTTTCAGATCAAACTTCCTTCTCAGGGAAATACACATGCTAATCTCTCTCTCTCCATCCATCCGTCCGTCCGTCCGTCCGTCCGTCCGTCCGTCCATCTATCTATCTATCTATCTATCTATCTATCTATCTATCTATCTATCTATCTATCTATCTATCTATCTATCTATCTCTATATATATATATATATATATATATATATATATATCTTGCTGGATTGCCGACTGGCTGGCTGACTGACCGGATGACTGACTGACTGGTTGGCTGACTGACCGGATGACTGACTGACTGGTTGGCTGACTGGATGGAAGGCTGACTGAGTGGAAGGCTCGCTGAGTGGAAGGTTAGCTGAGTGGAAGGCTGGCTGAGTGGAAGGCTGGCTGAGTGGAAGGCTGGCTGAGTGGAAGGCTGGCTGAGTGGAAGGCTGGCTGAGTGGAAGGCTGACTGCATCAACCTGCTCTCCATAGCTCACTGGTCAGCACAGATCAGAAAGAGGGAGAGGAGAGAGGAGAGGGAAAGAAAAGAGAGGGAGGGAGGAGAGGAGAGAGGGAGGAGAAGAGAGAGGAGAGGGAGGAGAGGAGAGAGGGAGGAGGGACGGGGGAGGAGAGAAGAGAGGGAGGAGAGGAGAGGGGAAGGAGAGAGAGAGGATATGAGAGAGGGAAGAGAGGTGAGAGGGAGGAGAGGAGAGAGGGAGGGAGGAGAGAGGGAGGAGAGAGGAGATGAGAGGGGAAGAGAGGAGGGAGGGAGGAGAAGAGAGAGGGAGGGAGGAGTGAGAGAGGGAGGAGAAAGGAGAGGGAAAGAAGAGAGAGAGGAGGGGAGAGGGAGGAGAGGGGAAGGAGAGAGAGAGGAGAGAGGGAGGAGAGGGAGAAGAGAGACACATACACACTCAAGTTCTCTCTCACACACACACACACACACACACACACAGCTCTTCACACACAACACATATCTTCAGACAACACACATATCTACACACACCACACAGATGTCTCTAAAACAGACACAATGCAGAGCTGTGAATCACTCCATCTGCCAACTATCTGAGGAGGAATGGGAGACAAACCCACTGTGTTCCCACAGTCAGTCAACAGTCAATATCACGAGGCAGTATGTGTAACCTTCAGTATACAGCGTGTGCTTATGATTATACTCCCCAACGTTTCTCCTGTCATCTAGGCCCAGAAAATAAAGCCCCTCCCCTCCTCTCTCAGACTGAATCAATAGAAGGAAGAGCTGAGTGATCAAACATTAAAGTCAGAAAAGTTATTTTTTTTCTCCAGGAACTTTGTCTTTGTGAACTTTGTGAGTCAGAAACAAGGTGAAGTACCGAACCAACCCAAGGCTGGCTGGCTGACTGGCTGACTGCTCTCTGCCACATTAAGACAAGACGAGAGAGAGAGAGAGAGAGAGAGAGAGAGAGAGAGAGAGAGAGAGAGAGAGAGAGAGAGAGAGAGAGAGAGAGAGAGAGAGAGAGAGAGAGAGAGAGAGAGAGAGAGAGAGAGAGAGAGAGAGAGAGAGAGAGTCATAGCCCATTGAATTGAAATAGAAGGAGAGAGTCCAGTCTCTACTTACCCAGTAAGAACATACTGTTAGTGGCAGCAGACTCTTTGCTCGCTTGTCAGTGGAATATTCCAATCCTGTCCTTCAGTTGATTTCAGAACAACAAACGTGTCCTATCACAGTAATACTATGTCACAGTCACAGGAACCCAGACAAACACTGAAACTAACCAGACTGCCGAAATACTCCCAGACAAACAGCTCTGAGTTGAACCCAGCAACTCAACCCTGGAAAAGTCACTAGAGAGAGAGAGACTGACTGACAGACTGCACAGAGCGAAGCCTGGGAGCCAACTGAGGAACTCGGTGCGTACTTCCTCGCAATAAAAACAAAAAGGAATTTCAAATGGCTACTAAAATGGGGGGATTTCCTCAGAACAGTCAGAGTCATCTTGAAAACATTAAAGGAACTGGTAGCCAAATTCCTGTTGGTTTGGAAACAACTGTGGTGGGAGGACAAGAGTTTAGCTGGCCCCCTCTCTCTTTGTGTTCTGGAGGGGGTGGAGTGGGAGAGTTGGACCCCCCAGGGACTGGAGCGCGGGGGCCCGTCTGATCAGAACCAGAGAGCCAGGCTGTAGCTGGAGCCAGGCCAGAGCAGGACTGGAGGGCTGGGGGAAAGTGTCAGCACTACACGCCTCCAACACTCTGCACACTGCGTGCCTGTGGAGGGACTTTAGTGGATGTGGTCAGAGCGAGAGGGAGAGAGGGAGAGAGGGAGAGAGGGAGAGAGGGCGTGAGAGATAGAGAGGGAGAGAGGGAGAGAGGGCGCGAGAGATAGAGAGGGAGAGAGGGCGTGAGAGATAGAGAGGGAGAGAGGGCGTGAGAGATAGAGAGGGAGAGAGGGAGGGAGGGCGTGAGAGATAGAGAGGGAGAGTGGGAGAGAGGGCGTGAGAGATAGAGAGGGAGAGAGGGAGGGAGGGAGAGAGGGAGAAACGGACAGAGGGCACGAGAGAGAGAGAGGGAGAGAGGGAGCAAGAGATAGAGAGGGAGAGAGGGCATGAGAGAGGGAGAGAGGGACAGAGGGCGCGAGAGAGAGAGAGGGAGAGAGGGACAGAGGGCACGAGAGATAGAGAGGGAGAGAGGGACAGAGGGCGCGAGAGATAGAGGGAGAGAGGGACCGAGATAGAGAGATAGAGAGATAGAGAGGGACAGAGGGGAAAAGGGTGTGTACAGTAGAGAGGTAATATACAGGAGAGAGGGGAAAAGGGTGTGTACAGTAGAGAGGTAATATACAGGAGAGAAGGAGGGAAATTAGTGTGTGTATTGGTGGACATAAGGTGTGTGTGTGTGTGTACCTGCGCGTTTGTGTGTGTGTGTGTGTGTGCCTGAACGTTTGTGTGTGTGCGCGTTTGTGTGTGTGTGTGCGTGTGTGCCTGCACGTGTGTGTGTGTGTGTGTGTGTGTGTGTGTGTGTGTGTGTGTGTGTGTGTGTGTGTGTGTGTGTGTGTGTGTGTGTGTGTGTGTGTGTGTGTGTGTAGTGGGTGTCTCTGATTTGACAGTCTGTGTTTGCCTTCGTGGTCAGCCACTCACTCGTGAATCCAGGGGACTGAAAGAGGTGAAAAGGATTCTGGGATGTTTTTCCCAAAGTGCTATGCAAATAAAATGATCTTAGAAAAGGTCAACCGAAGCTCACCACCCACCTCAGCCAGCTGTTTAGACAATATAGTTCTTTACATGATCAGGATGAGAGATTCTAATCCCAAACAAATGAGCTCTCCTGGCTGCTCCTGTGTTGGCTATACGCCTCATCTAGTTCTGGATACAGACAATGCTGCCACACACACACACACACACACACGCCTTGATGCTAGAGAGACAGAGAACAGCCAATAGGTGGATAAAGGCTGTATGGGATCCTGTTATAGTGTGTGTAGAGGGTGGAGTACATTGCATTCTCTGATGAGACACACATCCTACCAACATAATAGCCTTTAACTCTCTCTCTCTCTCTCTCTCTGTGTGTGTGTGTGTGTGTGTGTGTGTGTGTGTGTGTGTGTGTGTGTGTGTGTGTGTGTGTGTGTGTGTGTGTGTGTGTGTGTGTGTGTGTGTGTGTGAGAGAGAGAGAGAGAGAGAGAGAGGGAGGGGAAAACACATCTGGACAGCCCTGACAGTGTGATGGGGGGAACACATGCTGTGTTCTCATACCTACCTTCTCCCGAGGCAGTCAGATTCTCTTTTAATATAATTAATCATTTATAAACCTTCTGCCTCTGCTCACACAGGTTTCTCATTGTCAAGAAATGGTCTCATCCGCCGCCCACTCAAACACTCTCACCACTGTGCCAACTGTGGGGAAAACAGACAGGAACGTGGGGAATGGCTGTCTGGACGGGATCCTGCTGAAGACACGTTTTATGGGCACACAGCGCGGGGGGAGATGTTTGCAGAAGACCGGGATGTGTGGCGTTTCACAGACAATAAGAGCTTTGAGCTTTCAGGGCTGGGAGAGGGCTGGGAGAAGGGCTGGGAGTAGGGCTGGGAGTAGGGCTGGGAGAAGGGCTGGGAGTAGGGCTGGGAGTAGGGCTGGGAGTAGGGCTGGGAGAAGGGCTGGGAGAAGGGCTGGGAGTAGGGCTGGGAGTAGGGCTGGGAGAGGGCTGGGAGTAGGGCTGGGAGTAGGGCTGGGAGTAGGGCTGGGAGTAGGGCTGGGAGAAGGGCTGGGAGTAGGGCTGGGAGTAGGGCTGGGAGTAGGGCTGGGAAGGAGGCATGGGTCTGGATCTGCGTGTGAAAGCAGAGCAGGGTGCTGAGTCACACTCCTATACTCTCTGGGGAGACAGAGATGCATTCCAGGCTGGGACACAGGAGGTGGGGGCCAGGAGGGACAACCAGGACAAATGAGCCTAAGCCCTGTTTCCTCCCTCCACACCCACACATGCACACACACACACACACAGTGAGTAAGGACGAGTCTGGCTGTAGACAGACATGGAAGGCCAGAGGTGGAGACGTATAATGAATTACAGCACTAAAATAAAAAAGTCTACCTAAATATAACAGAAAAAGCTTCTCCCTTTTTCTCTCTCTCTCTCTCTCTCTCTCTCTCTCTCTCTCTCTGGGAGTCTCTCTCTCTGTCTGTCTCTCTCTCTCTCTCTCTCTCTGTCTCTCTCTCTCTCTCTGTCTCCTCTCTCTGTCTGTCTCTCTCTCTCCCACTCGTCCTGTGTGGCTCAGTCTCTGCTCAACGGAGTCTCTCTCCCACTGGGGCCACCCATATGTAAAAAGGTGGCCCCAGCCCTCTCTCTCCCTCTCAATCTGCTAAATGGGATAGCTCTCCCTCTCCTTCTCTGTCCTCTCCCTCTCTCTGTCCTCTAGCGCTCCCTCTCTCTCTCCCTCTCTCCCTCCCTCTCTCTCTCTCTCTCTCTCTCTCTCTCTCCCTCCCTCCCTCTCTCTCTCCCTCTCCTCTCTCTCCCTTGCTCTCCCTCCCTCTCTTTCCCTTTCCTCTCCTGTCTCTCTCCCTGTCTCTCTCTCTCCCTTGCTCCCTCTCTCTCCCTTTTCCCTCTCCCTCTCTCTCCTCTCAATCTCTAGCTCTCCCACTCCTTCTCTCTCCCTCTCTCCCTCTCCCTCTCCCTCGCTTCTCTCCAGGGCCTCTCTCTCACTCTAGCACTCCTCTCTCTCTCTCTCTCCCCTTCTCTCTCTCTCTCTCTCTCTCTCTCCCCTTCTCTCTCTTTTTGCTCAACACTTTTAGAACACTGTTAACATCACAGAAAAGGCCATGTTTCTCCAGAATGGACCAGACTCTCACTACACAGCGTGTTTTCTCTCCAAACATACTTTGTTATTTACAACACAGTGTAACTTTATTACATTCCACTCTTCACCACCTGCTAAAACAGCATTAGTGCCTCCTTTTTACCAGACAAAACACAACCCCTCTAAACTGCACCATAAACGGCTGACATTTGCTGAAATTTAGCAGAGGGGCAGAGTAGCCTTCTTTTGTATACAGGGCAGCGATACAATCCTCAAGGAGAATCATTTGTTATCTGTCTAAACTTTGGTGAGTGTGCTTGTTGACTGACCCATTGTTACAGGAGATGCTTTCAGGGCCGTTGTTGGGGGCCAGAGTCCTTATTTCTCAGCCATGAAGTTATGATTACCATAGTGGGCTCATCCATCTCATTCTGTACCTCTCTTTCACACACACACACACACACACACACACACACACACACACACACACACACACACACACACACACACACTGGGACACTCTCTCTCTCACATACAGAAACACACACACACACACACATACACTAACACTCTCTCTCCACACACAGACACACACACACACACACACACACTACACTCAACTCTCTCTCTCTCTCCACACACAGACACACACACACTCACACATACACTCACACTCTCTCTCTCACACACACACACTCACACACACACTCACACACACACACACACACACACACACATACACTCACACACACACTCACTCTCTCTCTCTCCACACACAGACACACATACACTCACACTCTCTCTCCACACACATACACACACACACACACACACACACACTCTCTCTCTCTCTCTCCACATACAGAAACACACACACACACTCACACATACACTAACACTCTCTCTCCACACACATACACACACACACACACACACACACACTCACACTCTCTCTCCACACACATACACATGTACACACACACAAACATGCGCACACACACTCTCTTTCCACAAACACACACGCACACAAACACACACACAAAGCGAAGCCGC
Organism: Oncorhynchus masou masou; assembly: GCF_036934945.1. Lineage (NCBI taxonomy): Eukaryota > Metazoa > Chordata > Actinopteri > Salmoniformes > Salmonidae > Oncorhynchus > Oncorhynchus masou. The sequence goes on from NW_027000596.1 coordinate 163,549, forward strand.
CCACAGCTGCGTCAGCCCATCTCCCAACAACCCAATCTGTTTTCTTTCCCATGATGTTTCCCATTGGCACAGAGAGGAGAAAATCTGATTTACTCCCCCACAGGGCCCATACAGTTGCACTGATATGGAAAATTATTTCAGAGGCTGCTTGAGCCCATTATTAGCCCGTTATTTCTGTCTCCTACGTTAATGACACACATTTCTTCCCAGCATTGTGCATCTCACAGAGGGAAGGATGAGGAAGGGAGAGGGGAGGAAGAAGAGGAAAGGAGGGGAGGGGGAGACGAGGAGGAAGGAGAGGAGAGGAGGGGAGGGGGAGAAGAGGAGGAAGAAGAGGAGAGGAGGGGAGGGGGAGAAGAGGAGGAAGAAGGGAGGAGGAGGGGGGGGGGAGAAGAGGAGGAAGAAGAGGAGAGGAGGGGAGGGGGAGAAGAGGAGGAAGAAGAGGAGAGGAGGGGAGGACGAGGAGGAAGAAGGGAGGAGGGAGGAGGAGCAAGAAGAGGAGTGGAGGGGAGGGGGAGAAGAGGAAGAAGAGGAGAGGAGGGGAGGGGGAGAAGAGGAGGAAGAAGAGGAGAGGAGGGGAGGACGAGGAGGAAGAATGGAGGAGGGAGGAGGGAGGAGGAGCAAGAAGAGGAGAGGAGGGGAGGGGGAGAAGAGGAGGAAGAAGAGGAGAGGAGGGGAGGGGGAGAAGAGGAGGAAGGAGAGGAGAGGAGGACGAGGAGGAAGAAGGGAGGAGGGAGGAGGAGCAAGAAGAGGAGAGGAGGGGAGGGGGAGAAGAGGAGGAAGAAGAGAAGAGGAGGGGAGGGGGAGAAGAGGAGGAGGAAGAAGGGAGAGAGAGGAGGAGGAAGAAGAGGAGAGGAAGAAGGGAGGGAGAGGAGGAGGAAGAGGAGAGGAAGAAGGGAAGGGGATTCTTACAACGGGGAGTCCTTCACCCCTCACACTATATCCTGACATCCAAGAGCTTTCTCACACTCCCCATGACACACACACACACATACCCCCCCCCCCCACACACACACACACATACATACACACACACACACACACACACACACACACACACACACACATAAACACACAAAATCCAATCTAGAGCGGGATTTTAAATTATCACGGCTTTCAAATAAAGCCTCCCAAAATCACAGTATAAGAATATCCTCACGAGAAACAGGGCAAACGCAAAGAAGGATTTCATCACCTGGTTCCACTGTATTCAACTCGGGGGGTTGTATAATCTCTAGCATTTAATACAGCTTGTATAATCTCTATCATTTAATACAGCTTGTATAATCTCTATCATTTAATACAGCTTGTATAATCTCTATCATTTAATACAGTTTGTATAATTCTCTATCATTTAATACAGTTTGTATAATCTCTATCATTTAATACAGCTTGTATAATCTCTATCATTTAATACAGTTTGTATAATCTCTATAATTTAATACAGCTTGTATAATCTCTATAATTTAATACAGTTTGTATAATCTCTATCATTTAATACAGCTTGTATAATCTCTATCATTTAATACAGCTTGTATAATCTCTATCATTTAATACAGCTTGTATAATCTCTATCATTTAATACAGCTTGTATAATCTCTATCATTTAATACAGTTTGTATAATCTCTATCATTTAATACAGTTTGTATAATCTCTATCATTTAATACAGTTTGTATAATCTCTATCATTTAATACAGTTTGTATAATCTCTATCATTTAATACAGCTTGTATAATCTCTATCATTTAATATAGCTTGTGTAATCTCTATCATTTAATACAGCTTGTATAATCTCTATCATTTAATACAGCTTGTATAATCTCTATCATTTAATACAGTTTGTATAATCTCTATCATTTAATACAGTTTGTATTCTCTATCATTTAATACAGTTTGTATAATCTCTATCATTTAATACAGTTTGTATAATCTCTACATTTAATACAGCTTGTATAATCTCTATCATTTAATACAGTTTGTATAATCTCTATCATTTAATACAGCTTGTATAATCTCTATCATTTAATACAGTTTGTATAATCTCTATCATTTAATACAGCTTGTATAATCTCTATCATTTAATACAGTTTGTATAATCTCTATCATTTAATACAGTTTGTATAATCTCTATCATTTAATACAGTTTGTATAATCTTGTACAGCTTGTATAATCTCTATCATTTAATTTTGTAAATCTCTATCATTTAATACAGCTTGTATAATCTCTATCATTTAATACAGCTTGTATAATCTCTATCATTTAATACAGTTTGTATAATCTCTATCATTTAATACAGTTTGTATAATCTCTATCATTTAATACAGTTTGTATAATCTCTATCATTTAATACAGCTTGTATAATCTCTATCATTTAATACAGCTTGTATAATCTCTATCATTTAATACAGCTTGTATAATCTCTATCATTTAATACAGTTTGTATAATCTCTATCATTTAATACAGCTTGTATAATCTCTATCATTTAATACAGTTTGTATAATCTCTATCATTTAATACAGCTTGTATAATCTCTATCATGTAATACAGTTTGTATAATCTATCATTTAATACAGTTTGTATAATCTCTATCATTTAATACAGCTTGTGTAATCTCTATCATTTAATACAGCTTGTATAATCTCTATCATTTAATACAGTTTGTATAATCTCTATCATTTAATACAGCTTGTATAATCTCTATCATGTAATACAGTTTGTATAATCTATCATTTAATACAGTTTGTATAATCTCTATCATTTAATACAGCTTGTGTAATCTCTATCATTTAATACAGCTTGTATAATCTCTATCATTTAATACAGTTTGTATAATCTCTATCATTTAATACAGCTTGTATAATCTCTATCATTTAATACAGTTTGTATAATCTCTATCATTTAATACAGCTTGTATAATCTCTATCATTTAATACAGTTTGTATAATCTCTATCATTTAATACAGTTTGTATAATCTCTATCATTTAATACAGTTTGTATAATCTCTATCATTTAATACAGCTTGTATAATCTCTATCATTTAATACAGTTTGTATAATCTCTATCATTTAATACAGCTTGTATAATCTCTATCATTTAATACAGCTTGTATAATCTCTATCATTTAATACAGTTTGTATAATCTCTATCATTTAATACAGTTTGTATAATCTCTATCATTTAATACAGTTTGTATAATCTCTATCATTTAATACAGCTTGTATAATCTCTATCATTTAATACAGCTTGTATAATCTCTATCATTTAATACAGCTTGTATAATCTCTATCATTTAATACAGTTTGTATAATCTCTATCATTTAATACAGCTTGTATAATCTCTATCATTTAATACAGTTTGTATAATCTCTATCATTTAATACAGCTTGTATAATCTCTATCATGTAATACAGTTTGTATAATCTATCATTTAATACAGTTTGTATAATCTCTATCATTTAATACAGCTTGTGTAATCTCTATCATTTAATACAGCTTGTATAATCTCTATCATTTAATACAGTTTGTATAATCTCTATCATTTAATACAGCTTGTATAATCTCTATCATTTAATACAGTTTGTATAATCTATCATTTAATACAGTTTGTATAATCTCTATCATTTAATACAGCTTGTGTAATCTCTATCATTTAATACAGCTTGTATAATCTCTATCATTTAATACAGTTTGTATAATCTCTATCATTTAATACAGCTTGTATAATCTCTATCATTTAATACAGTTTGTATAATCTCTATCATTTAATACAGCTTGTATAATCTCTATCATTTAATACAGCTTGTATAATCTCTATCATTTAATACAGTTTGTATAATCTCTATCATTTAATACAGCTTGTATAATCTCTATCATTTAATACAGTTTGTATAATCTCTATCATTTAATACAGCTTGTATAATCTCTATCATTTAATACAGTTTGTATAATCTCTATCATTTAATACAGTTTGTATAATCTCTATCATTTAATACAGTTTGTATAATCTCTATCATTGAATACAGTTTGTATAATCTCTATCATTTAGTACAGCTTGTATAATCTCTATCATTTAATACAGTTTGTATAATCTCTATCATTTAATACAGCTTGTATAATCTCTATCATTTAATACAGTTTGTATAATCTCTATCATTTAATACAGCTTGTATAATCTCTATCATTTAATACAGTTTGTATAATCTCTATCATTTAATACAGTTTGTATAATCTCTATCATTTAATACAGTTTGTATAATCTCTATCATTTAAAACAGTTTGTGTAATCTCTATCATTTAATACAGTTTGTATAATCTCTATAATTTAATACATCTTGTATAATCTCTATAATTTAATACAGCTTGTATAATCTCTATCATTTAATACAGCTTGTATAATCTCTATCATTTAATACAGCTTGTATAATCTCTATCATTTAATACAGCTTGTATAATCTCTATCATTTAATACAGTTTGTATAATCTCTATCATTTAATACAGCTTGTGTAATCTCTATCATTTAATATAGCTTGTGTAATCTCTATCATTTAATACAGTTTGTATAATCTCTATAATTTAATACATCTTGTATAATCTCTATAATTTAATACAGCTTTTATAATCTCTATCATTTAATACAGTTTGTATAATCTCTATCATTTAATACAGTTTGTATAATCTCTATAATTTAATAGATATTGTATAATCTCTATAATTTAATAGATATTGTACAATCTCTATCATTTAATACAGTTTGTATAATCTCTATCATTTAATACAGCTTGTATAATCTCTATCATTTCATAGATTTTGTTTAATCTCTATAATTTAATACGGTTTGTATAATCTCTATCATTTAATACATCTTGTATAATCTCTATCATTTAATAGATCTTGTATTATCTCTACTATTTTAAAAAGATTGTATAATCTCTATCATTTAATAGATCTTGTATAATCTCTATCATTTAATACAGCTTGAATTATCTCCATAATGTAAAACATCACCCCAAACATCATCTAATAATGGTAGCAACCAATTCACCAATCCCTTTCAGAAAACAGCCTGGACGTTGGCTTAGTGAACACACACTTATTTCAATCATTGTTTAGTTTGTTTTTAGAAATGTACGTCAGAGACAGATACATGAGGAATGACCAGATGAAAATAAGCTCAGTGGGGATTGAAGCCCAGGTGGTAGAGGACCCTACAGAAGGGAGGGTAGAGTACCCTACAGTAGGGAGGGTAGAGTACCCTACAGTAGGGAGGGTAGAGGACCCTATAGAAGGGAGGGTAGAGTACCCTACAGTAGGGAGGGTAGAGGACCCTACAGAAGGGAGGGTAGAGTACCCTACAGTAGGAAGGGTAGAGGACCCGACAGTAGGGAGGGTAGAGTACCCTACAGTAGGGAGGGTAGAGGACCCTACAGAAGGGAGGGTAGAGTACCCTACAGTAGGGAGGGTAGAGGACCCTACAGAAGGGAGGGTAGAGGACCATACAGTAGGGAGGGTAGAGGACCCTACAGAAGGGAGGGTAGAGGACCATACAGTAGGGAGGGTAGAGGACCCTACAGAAGGGAGGGTAGAGTACCCTACAGTAGGGAGGGTAGAGGACCATACAGTAGGGAGGGTAGAGTACCCTACAGAAGGGAGGGTAGAGGACCCTACAGAAGGGAGGGTAGAGTACCCTACAGTAGGGAGGGTAGAGGACCCTACAGTAGGGAGGGTAGAGGACCCTACAGTAGGGAGGGTAGAGGACCCTACAGTAGGGAGGGTAGAGGACCCTACAGAAGGGAGGGTAGAGGACCATACAGTAGGGAGGGTAGAGGACCATACAGTAGGGAGGGTAGAGGACCATACAGTAGGGAGGGTAGAGGACCATACAGAGGGTAGTAGGGAGGGTAGAGGACCATACAGTAAGGAGGGTAGAGGACCCTACAGTAGGGAGGGTAGAGGACCATACAGTAGGGAGGGTAGAGGACCCTACAGTAGGGAGGGTAGAGGACCCTACAGTAGGAAGGGTAGAGGACCATACATTATGGAGGGTAGAGGACCATACAGTAGGGAGGGTAGAGGACCATACATTATGGAGGGTAGAGGACCATACAGTAGGGAGGGTAGAGCACCATACAGTAGGGAGGGTAGAGGACCATACAGTAGGGAGGGTAGAGGACCATACAGTAGGGAGGGTAGAGGACCATACAGTAGGGGGGGGTAGAGGACCCAACGGTAGTAACGTTATTACAACATTAACTATGACTTGGTTCCAATGGTAATAATGTTAACTATTTTGCAGATCTGAAGAACATAAACAGGCAATCATAACATCAGTCAAAAATATCAAATTTCCAGTTTGTGCTTCAAAACCAACTTTATAAGAGGTTTTATAAATAGGTTATATTTGACTCATGACATGCAGTAAGGCATTTTGGCAAAATATATGGATGCAGTTCAATGCATGAGAATATTCAGAACACTTGACTTTTTCCACATTTTGTTAGGTTACAGCCTTATTGATTAAATTGTTTTGTTTTTTCCCTCATCAATCTACACACAATACCCCATAATGACAGAGCAAAACAGTTTTTACACATTTTTGGCTAATTCTTTAAAAAAAAAGCAAACATCTCATTTACATAAGTATTCAGACCCTTTACTCAGTACTTTGTTGTATTTGGGGAGTTTCTCCCATTCTTCTCTGCAGATCCTCTCAAGCTCTGTCAGGTTGGATGGGGAGCGTCACTGCACAGCTATTTTCAGGTCTCCTCAGATATATTAGATTGGGTTCAAGTCCGGGCTCTGGCAGGGCCACTCCAGGACATTCCGAGCCTTGTCCGAGACTTGCCACTCCTGCGTTGTCTGGGCTGTGTGCTTAGAGTCGTTGTCCTGTTGGAAAGTGAACCTTCACCCCAGTCTGAGGTCCTGAGCGGTCTGGAGGAGGTTTTCATCATGGATCTCTCTGTACTTTGCACCGTTCATCTTTGCCTCGATCCTGACTATTATCCCAGTCCCTGCTGCTGAGAACATCCCCACAGCATGATGCTGCCACCACCATGCTTCACGCTATTGAATTTTCACAAATGCTTTACTAAATGTAATTCCCAAACATTCTATGATTTTAAGAAAATGTGAAAATAACCATATTTAAGTGCTTGCTTGTTAGAGAATGTAAAGAAAGGTGTCCTATCCTTCCTGGGGGTGTATATGAACACATTTTAATAACATTTAACGTCGCTAAAATGCTGTCAGTTCCACTTTAAATATGACTAAGTTTCAATGTTCTCCACTTCGTCTCACAGGTCTCCTTCCAAACAGGATTTTCACACTCCTCCATTTTCACTGGAAACATCAAATGGAATGTTCTGGATGGGGTAAGTTTTACAGCTGATGACTGATCTGACTGAATCCTTCGGTTTTATGTCCTGTAAGCATGGTTTGGATTGGCTTGGTGACTAACTGTTGCGTGCAATTTTTCGACAAAGGAAAATCATCCTCAGACACATACTCACACACACACATGCCATGTAGTTGGAAAATAAGGTTAGAACCAAGTGTTCAGCAATTCTCTGTAATTACTCCCCTTTAACTTTTGAACTTAATTGGCAAATGAAGGCATGGTTTAAACCTGGGGCAGATGTTCCTTCCCCCGGGGTGACCAGAAGGCTCCAGCCTGGCAAAGCCTGGCACAGGGGATGGTGTCACTTTCTCTCGCTTGCTCTGTGTATGTGGGCATGCACAAGCATGTTAGTGTGTGTGTGTGTGTGTGTGTGTGTGTGTGTGTGTGTGTGTGTGTGTGTGTGTGTGTGTGTGTGTGTGTGTGTGTGTGTGCATGTGTGTGCATGTGAGTGTGTGTGTGCATGTGAGTGTGCGTGCATGTGAGTGTGTGTGTGTGTGCATGTGAGTGAGTGTGTGTGTGTGTGTGTGTGTGTGTGTGTGTGTGTGTGTGTGTGTGTGTGTGTGTGTGTGTGTGTGTGTGTGTGTGTGTGTGTGTGTGTGTGTGTGTGTGTGTGTGTGTGTGTGCATGTGAGTGTGTGTGTGCATGTGAGTGTGCGTGTGTGTGTGTGTGCATGTGTGTGTGTGTGTGTGTGCATGTGAGTGTGTGTGTGAGTGTGTGTGTGTGTGTGTGTGTTTCCTGTATATCCCACTGGTTCAAGGCTATGTGCAGTGACGCCACACAGGAGGCAGTTAAAGTGTGTTTTGTGAGTGTGTTGAAGGAGGGGTCTATACCCAGCACACCACACATATGCCCCTAGCCACATCAAAGGACGCCTCATAACCAAGTGCAGGGTGGTCTCCCCCTGCCTTAAGACCAACCGGGTTATGGTTAGGAGAGGGGCTACCGTGTTCTGTCTAACTGTTTGCTTTAGCTGAGATAGCAACAAGTATGAGCTCAGACCGAGGAGAACCTGAGTATAATGCTACACACCAACACACACACGTAGACGTACAGTATGTAGACACTGACACACACACGTAGACGTACAGTATATAGACACTGACACACACACATAGACGTACAGTATATAGACACTGACACACACACGTAGACGTACAGTATATAGACACTGACACACACACGTAGACGTACAGTATGTAGACACTGACAAACACACGTAGACGTACAGTATGTAGACACTGACACACACACGTAGACGTACAGTATATAGACACTGACACACACACGTAGACGTACAGTATATAGACACTGACACACACACGTAGACGTACAGTATATAGACACTGACACACACACGTAGACGTACAGTATATAGACACTGACAAACACACGTAGACGTACAGTATGTAGACACTGACACACACACGTAGACGTACAGTATATAGACACTGACACACACACGTAGACGTACAGTATATAGACACTGACACACACATGTAGACGTACAGTATGTAGACACTGACACACACACGTAGACGTACAGTATATAGACACTGACACACACACGTAGACGTACAGTATATAGACACTGACACACACACACACACACATTGACATACAGTATATAGACACTGACACACACATGTAGACGTACAGTATATAGACACTGACACACACACGTAGAAGTACAGTATATAGACACTGACACACACACACACACACATTGACATACAGTATATAGACACTGACACACACATGTAGACGTACAGTATATAGACACTGACACACACACACACACACACATTGACATACAGTATATAGACACTGACACACACAGGCACACTGAAACATGAACTTACACGGGCCACTCAGACCCCCCCATGACACCGTATAACTCTGAGCAGCTCAGATTCATCACTACAGATTTAGTCCGCTGTCTCTCCTTTTCACTTTCATCCCCTATTCTCTCCTCCTCTCCGTTTTCTCCCTCCAGCTCCATCACTCATCCCCCTCCTCTGTATTCTCTCCTCCTCTCCGTTTTCTCCCTCCAGCTCCATCACTCATCCCCCTCCTCTGTATTCTCTCTCCGTCCTCACACCCTCTCCATCATCTCTTTGTCTCTCCATCCTTCCCCCCATTGCTTTAGCTCCATATTCCTGTCCTCCCTCATCACCTCCCACTCTCCTTCTTACCTTCCCTCCTTCTTCTTTAAAAATGGACTTCCTCCCAATTCTCCCTTCTCTTCTTTGGGATACAACCCCCACCACCCAATCCCCCTGACTCACTCTGTCTCTCTCCTCCCTCCGTAAACCCCTACCTCTGTCAGAGACACCCATGAATCAGTATCCCAGCATGCTCACTGGTATGTCCAGTTGTCTCTTGTCTCGCTGTCTTTCTCTCAGTGTATTGAGAACCCAGCATTTCTCTCTCTCTCTCTGGCCAGGGCATGGTGGAGGGTTGAGTGGAGAGCAGAGCAGAGCAGAGCAGAGCAGAGGGGTGGTGACCTGTGTGTTCTCCGCTGGCTGAGTGTAATGTGATAAAGTCCTGTGAGGATCTGTGTGAGAGGAACACAAGGCAGCTCTGGCATCTCTCTGTTCTGCTGTCTTCTGTCAGAGCAGCCGAGGGGAGCGGAGACAGAACACAGCAGATAACCCAACGGCTAGCCTTCCCAAGGTCCCTGAAGATCATTTGCTGTTTTTGGCAGAGGAGAATGGAGAGAACAACCAGGAGTAATGTTCAATTCTTGTAACATTGGATGAGACAAATGTGGGTGTTTGGGAGATAACCTGGAGATGGACTGAAGAAAAGCACCTGGGTAGTCAAGGTCAGCCGGGTGTCACTTTGTACTTCAGGAGAATACACATAAGCAACTGAGAGAGAGAGAGGGAGTGTGTGTGTGTGTGTGTGTGTGTGTGTGTGTGTGTGTGTGTGTGTGTGTGTGTGTGTGTGTGTGTGTGTGTGTGTGTGTGTGTGTGTGTGTTTGTACAACTGTGGCCTTCAAGGACATTTCTCCTTGACTCCTCTGCTCATAAACTCATTCCACCAAGGACACTCCTGTCTAGACCCTGCTCACGTCCAGGCCCTGCTCCTGTCTAGGCCCTGCTCCCGTCTAGGCCCTGCTCCCGTCTAGACCCTGCTCCCGTCTAGGCCCTGCTCACGTCTAGACCCTGCTCCCGTCTAGACCCTGCTCCCGTCTAGGCCCTGCTCCCGTCTAGGCCCTGCTCCCGTCTAGGCCCTGCTCCCGTCTAGACCCTGCTCCCGTCTAGGCCCTGCTCCCGTCTAGGCCCTGCTCCCGTCTAGGCCCTGCTCCCGTCTAGGCCCTGCTCCTGTCTAGACCCTGCTCCCGTCTAGGCCCTGCTCCTGTCTAGACCCAGCTCCCGTCTAGACCCTGCTCCCGTCTAGGCCCTGCTCCCGTCTAGGCCCTGCTCCCGTCTAGGCCCTGCTCCTGTCTAGACCCAGCTCCCGTCTAGGCCCTGCTCCTGTCTAGACCCTGCTCATGCAGATAACCACCCAGTCAAACAAGGCCTTAAACTTGACTTATACGGGGCGGCAGGTGGTTAGTAGTTAGAGGCAGGTAGCCGTCATTGTAAATAAGAATTTGTTCTTAACTGACTTGCCTAGTTAAAGAAAGGTTAAATAGATTTAAAATATATATATATTTTATATATATATATATATATACCTCCCATCCACTGTCATCCCTGGAATGATGTTACACTGAGTCTGACACCGGTCATCCTTGGAATGATGTTACACTGAGTCTGACACCGGTCACCCCTGGAATGATGTTACACTGAGTCTGACACCGGTCATCCCTGGAATGATGTAACACTGAGTCTGACACCGGTCATCCCTGGAATGATGTAACACTGAGTCTGACACCGGTCATCCCTGGAATGATGTTACACTGAGTCTGACACCGGTCATCTCTGGAATGATGTTACACTGAGTCTGACACCGGTCATCCCTGGAATGATGTTACACTGAGTCTGACACCGGTCATCTCTGGAATGATGTTACACTGAGTCTGACACCGGTCATCCCTGGAATGATGTTACACTGAGTCTGACACCGGTCATCCCTGGAATGATGTTACACTGAGTCTGACACCGGTCATCCCTGGAATGATGTTACACTGAGTCTGACACCGGTCATCCCTGGAATGATGTTACACTGAGTCTGACACCGGTCATCCCTGGAATGATGTTACACTGAGTCTGACACCGGTCATCCCTGGAATGATGTTACACTGAGTCTGACACCGGTCATCCCTGGAATGATGTTACACTGAGTCTGACACCGGTCATCCCTGGAATGATGTTACACTGAGTCTGACACCGGTCACCCCTGGAATGATGTTACACTGAGTCTGCTCAACATCTGCTGCCCCAAACACACTTCAGTGGAATGAGTCAAATGAAGAGCCTTTCCTGTTATCTGTACAGAGCTGAGAGAAGGGCATCTTTACTGGAACACCAGCAGACCCAGTGAAACATACAGCAGGCCGGTCTTAAAGTCCTGGGCGGACACCCTCCCTCCGCCTCTCCAATTGGTTAAGCCCGGCAGAAACCCAGCAGCTCCAAGGTCAAGCCGGGGACTGGGAAGAGAAGGGATATCAACATGGCTGGGTGACTGGCTTACTGACTGGCTGGCTGGCTGGCTGGCTACCACTGCCACTTACCGTCCCATCTTCCTCAGTCAAGTACACTACACTGCAGCTGTCTGCTTTTCCCGTGGGCTTCATCTGTATGGGCCGAATCAGAACTGGTGAAGAGTATAGCAACTAGAATGGCTTTTTCTTAAAGGTGCAATGCAGCTGTTTTTATCTCAATATCACATCATTTCTGGGTAACAAATAACATTTTCAAAAATAAACAAAAGTAACTTTTTAGCAAAGAACAATTTCTGAAGCAAGAATTTTGCTAGGACTGTCTGGGAGTGGTCTGAGTGGGGAGGGGGAAACTAAACACTAGCTGTTATTGGCAGAAAGGTTATGAACTGGCTTTCTTATTGGTCTGACTTATTTACAGCCTGGTGATGTCACCATTTTACTGCCATTTACTTTATGTTCGTTTTGTTATTTTTTAATATTTCTTATTTTTGTTTTATTGACGAGAAGAAACTCAGTAAGCCTTTCGTTGGACAATGAAAAAAAAACAGGCTCTTTACACAAAAATGTGATTCTCATAGTTTTCCCAATCTCAGTATTATTCCTACCGTGAGGACGGTGAGAAGGGAGTCAGAGGCTTTGAGAAGGGGAGTGAGGACGGTGAGAAGGGAGTCAGAGGTTTTGAGAAGGGGAGTGAGGACGGTGAGAAGGGGAGTGAGGACGGTGAGAAGGGGAGTGAGGACGGTGAGAAGGGAGTGAGGACGGTGAGAAGGGGAGTGAGGACGGTGAGAAGGGGAGTGAGGACGGTGAGAAGGGGAGTGAGGACGGTGAGAAGGGGAGTGAGGACGGTGAGAAGGGAAGTGAGGACGGTGAGAAGGGGAGTGAGGACGGTGAGAAGGGAGTCAGAGGCTTTGAGAAGGGGAGTGAGGATGGTGAGAAGGGGAGTCAGAGGCTTTGAGAAGGAGAAGGAGTGAGGACGGTGAGAAGGGGAGTCAGAGGCTTTGAGAAGGGGAGTGAGGATGGTGAGAAGGGAGTCAGAGAAGGGAGTCAGAGGCTTTGAGAAGGGGAGTGAGGATGGTGAGAAGGGAGTCAGAGGCTTTGAGAAGGGGAGTGAGGACGGTGAGAAGGGAGTCAGAGGCTTTGAGAAGGGGAGTGAGGACGGTGAGAAGGGGAGTGAGGACGGTGAGAAGGGAGTCAGAGGCTTTGAGAAGGGAGTCAGAGGCTTTGAGAAGGGAGTCAGAGGCTTTGAGAAGGGGAGTGAGGACGGTGAGAAGGGGAGGAGGGGAGGTGAGAAGGCTTTGAGAAGGGGAGTGAGGACGGTGAGAAGGGGAGTGAGGGAGTCGGGACTGAGAAGGGGAGTGAGGACGGTGAGAAGGGGAGTGAGGACGGTGAGAAGGGGAGTGAGGACGGTGAGAAGGGAGTCAGAGGCTTTGAGAAGGGGAGTGAGGATGGTGAGAAGGGAGTCAGAGGCTTTGAGAAGGGGAGTGAGGACGGTGAGAAGGGGAGTGAGGACGGTGAGAAGGGGAGTCAGAGGCTTTGAGAAGGGAGTCAGAGGCTTTGAGAAGGGAGTCAGAGGCTTTGAGAAGGGGAGTCAGAGGCTTTGAGAAGGGAGTCAGAGGCTTTGAGAAGGGGAGTGAGGACGGTGAGAAGGGGAGGAGGACGGTGAGAAGGGGGAGTGAGGACGGTGAGAAGGGGATGGTGAGGGAGTCGGTGAAAGGGGAGTGAGGACGGTGAGAAGGGGAGTGAGGAGTGAGGTGAGAAGGGAGTCAGAGGTTTTGAGAAGGGGAGTGAGGACGGTGAGAAGGGGAGTGAGGACGGTGATAAGGGGAGTGAGGGGACGGTGAGAAGGGGAGTGAGGGGACGGTGAGAAGGGGAGTGAGGACGGTGAGAAGGGGAGTGAGGACGGTGAGAAGGGGAGTGAGGACGGTGAGAAGGGGAGTGAGGACGGTGAGAAGGGAGTGAGGACGGTGAGAAGGGGAGTGAGGACGGTGAGAAGGGGAGTGAGGACGGTGAGAAGGGGAGTGCGGACGGTGAGAAGAGGGAGTGAGGACGGTGAGAAGGGGAGTGAGGACGGTGAGAAGGGGAGGGGATGGTGAGGGAGAGTGAGAGGACGGTGAGAAGGGAGTCAGAGGCTTTGAGAAGGGGAGTGAGGACGGTGAGTGAGGACGGTGAGAAGGGGAGTGAGGACGATGAGAAGGGG